>NW_016690640.1:45220-47093 GCF_001604755.1 Lepidothrix coronata
GGCTGGGAATCGAACCCGGGTCGCAGCGGTGAGAGTCCTGCACCCTAACCACTAGACCACCAGAGGCCCCGGTGTATATATACACATATTTATGAAACAAAAAGTAATACAGAATGAAAGTTTTGCTCTCCTGCCACAGCAGGAGATTTTAATGGTGATAGCCTCTCCTGTGATATCCTGAAACACTCGTTATTAGATATTATCCTGCTAACAAGTTATGTGGCACAGAAAAGTATTATTTTACTTCACCCAGCAATGGAAAGAGTCATGATTAGATTTGCCATGATTAGACTACAGCCTGGACAATACCTTCCATGAATAAAAGTGGTGGGCTGCCTGCTATGCAGGTCATGTAAAAGAAAGAGGGATTACAATCAAAGGCTAGGAGATGTAAAAGTAGAAGATATCAGGAACTGTAGGCTTGTACCTTGTAGTCTGGAGGTTGAAGAGGCATCCTGCCAAACTGAGCAATGTCTTCAAAATTATCATATTGATCTAAGCATGATGTAGGAAGTTTTGTGCTGCTTTGACAAAGATGGAACTATTATTACTATTTTTAATTTCACAGCCAAAATTCAGTGGATGTATAATTTCCCTTGTGCTGGATGTAATATTTTTATATCCCTCCTGGAAATATAACAAATAACTCCATGAACTAGTGTAAAAATTAACATTTTAAATTCCTCTGTACGCAATAAGATTTAATTACTCTTTCCATAATTTTTTTTTTGTTGTTGAAAATGCTGTTTCTAGGGATTGTAATACTTATACCACATTGAATGCAGATATGTTATTGCTGAATGGATCACGAAAAATTTTAACTATGAGTGCTGTTCGTCACAGTTTATTAGAATAATTCTTTCAATTAAAATGCAGATAAGATAACCCAAAAAGTCTTAGTAATTGAAGTAAAAGTAACCCTGAATGTGAGTGGTGGTAAGGATGCAGTTTCTAAAACAGTGAAAACAGCAATTTGAAAAGCAACATTCTAAATGATCAGCTTTGACTACCTAAAAATAAGATCGAATATTAACAATATTGAGAGGAACAGAATTGTTGATACAACAATATTAGCTATTCAAAAAAAGTCTTTTAAAAGTTTTTTTTCTTATGGGAAAGGGCTGTTGTCAGATTTCTCATAGGAGGTGCATCTGGGATGGCACTGGGAGGTAGATCTTGCCATGATAAAGTCCAACAATAAATGTTAATTATTTAGTGTGTGCTACACTGACCACAGTTCCACCCTCTGAAATATTTTTTTCCTTCTATAGGTCTTTGTTAAAACCTCTATCCTTGGTAGAGAAGTTCTTCAAGGTCATTGAAGTTTGTAGTCAGAGATGTTTGAGGATGTAGCCCTGAGTGGGAAAAGAAAGTATCTGGGTAATTTTTCTGGGTAATTTTAGGATCTCCGCAAACTGCTCTTTGGACTTTTCTGTGATCTTGATCCTAGATTTGTGAGCTCCGTGGCTGTGTTAAAACTTTCTTACCTTGAAGACTTATATTCCTCTCTGTATCTCTCTCGTCAGAAATGTCATTCATTGCTGACAGCTCAGCTTTTAATTTAGGGACTATTTGTGTGTCTAAATGAGGGTATGCAATCCTGTGTATGGCTTATACATGTAGCTCATGGAGTGTATGAAACAGACTCCAGACATTAACCAGTGTAGAATTCTTTGCCTATGAGATATGACTGGTTTTGCTACCTAAGTTAGTATCTCCCCAGTTGGCTCCAAATGAGAACAAATATGCCACAGACACCTTCCTCTAACATTTAATAACTTTTTCTTTTTCTTTTTCTTTTTCTTTTTCTTTTTCTTTTTCTTTTTCTTTTTCTTTTTCTTTTTCTTTTTCTTTTTCTTTTTCTTTTTCTTTT
>NW_016690641.1:0-25412 GCF_001604755.1 Lepidothrix coronata
AGCTTGTATTCCTACGTGAACGTGGATTTGGGCGCCTCCTGACCATGTTCTCCACGGCCATATTCCCATCAGAGTTTATAAAACCCCCTTGTGCAGTTACAGTCACAGTCTCTCCCTCAGTCAGTTCACAGATGACACCAAGCTGGGTGGGATGTGGATGAGCTGAGGGCAGGAAGGCTCTGCAGGGGGATCAGGACAGGCTGGATCCATGGGCTGAGGGCAACGGTGTGAGGGTCAACAGGGCCAAGTGCCAGGTCCTGCCCTTGGGTCACAACAACTCCCTGGAAAGCTCCAAGCTGGGGTGGAGGGGCTGGAAAGCTGGGAAAGGCCCTGGGAGTGCTGGTGACGGCGGCTGGACACGAGCCCAGGTGTGCCCAGGTGGGCAGAAGGCCAAGGGCACCTGGGCTGTGTCACACCCAGAGTGGGCACAGGACAAGGGCAGGGATTGTCCCCCTGTGCTGGCACCTCTGAGGCCCCTCCAGTGAGGGCTGTGTCCAGTTCTGGGCCCCTCAGTTCAGGAAGGACATGGAGGGGCTGGAGCATGTGCAGGGAAGGGAACGGAGCTGGGAAGGGGCTGGAGTAGCAGGAGGGGCTGAGGGAGCTGAGGGGGCTCAGCCTGGAGAAAAGGAGGCTCAGGGGGGACCTTCTGGCTCTGTAACCCCCTGACAGGAGGGGAGAGATGGGGGGGTCGGGCTCTGCTCCCAGGGAAGGAGGGACAGGAGGAGAGGGAATGGCCTCAGGCTGTGCCAGGGGAGGTTTAGATTGGATATCAGGGAAAATACCTTCCTGGAAAGGGCTGTCCAGCCCTGGCACAGCTGCCCAGGGCAGCGATGGAGTCCCCATCCCTGGAGGGATTTAAAAGCCATGTGGATGTGGCACTTGGGGACATGGGATAGTGGTGGCCTTGGCAGTGCTGGGGGATGGTTGGACTCGATGGACCTTATGGACTTGAGTGCTTTGCCATCCCTGGTTACAGCTGAAATGCCAACATAAGGAGCAATTCCCAGGGCTCACAGTGCCCTGTAGAGACAGTTATTACAGTTCCTTTTGCCAGTAACACACATTCCATGAATACATTTACATGGGAATTGGGATCCTGCTGATTTGCAAATCAAAGTAAAATATGATGTTTCTTCATACAGAATGTGTGATGCACAGGAAGGAGCCTGGAGGGATCAGGATGATATGTCCCCCACTTACAAAGAGACCAAAAAACATGGAAAAAGGGCAGAACATTGGAGTCAAGGTGGGCCAGGAAGCTCCTTCTTGCCTTATTCCTTGGGAAAAACCCCCACAGATTTAGTGAAGCAGAGCAAAGGGAGCCAAAACACTGTAGTGAGTTTAAAAAGGATCTGGAGAAGAGCACAGGGAGGTATGGGGAGGCAGAGGGAGCTGAGCCAGCACTGTCCTCTCCACTTGGATCTGTCAAGGACAACGACACTTTGCAATGAAAATGTCCCTTGCAGCCCAGCTGTTTCACCTCTTAATCCTGCTCCTTTCTCACATCCCCCTTTAGTAACTCAGTGTCATGGAAGAACAAAGATTAAGTGGAGATTAAGAATATTTAAGTGAAGATTAAAGATTAGGAACGAAGAGTAAGTAAAAAGTCCTGAGTAGGAAACCCATTCATGGCAAGGAGCTGCTGTAACAGCCCCCAGAACAGCAATTTCCCTCTCTCCAGTCATGTGTAATCCCCAAAATTGATCCTGAGTGGAGCAGAGTGGCTCATGCCTACTCTGCTGAGGTCTCTGGGCTGCTCTTACCGCTTCCAAATCAACTCCAAATCAACTTTCCAGCTGTGCCTCAGCTGGGCAAAGCACTAAAGTCCATCCATAGGTCCTACTGAGATGGAACTTTCAATGTTAATTTTCCAGGTTTTTTCCAGCAGATAATCAATCAAAGGGGGAAAAAATGTAAAAAGAAAGGTGGAAATTCCTTAAATTCCTGATTCCAAGTGCATTTGATACTGTTTCATAAACCCATCCCCACAGTTTCTTTCCAGGATCGATGGAGTGAGCATCCCCTGTTGTATTTCATATGTTTACCACATAAAAGGCTCGCTTGGGGGGTGCTAATTTAGCTTTCCTGTACTGAATTGCAGGCTGTGAAAAAATCCACACTTCTGAAAGTTATGGAAAGGTGTTTGGCTTTTTTTACCAGCGGCGCACTCTGATCCCGACATGTCCGGAGCTGCAGACCAGCCTGGCAGCTCCCGCCTTCCCTGCTCCTCTCCTGCCCCCGCACGACACCGGGACACGCTCCCAGAGCGCACAGACACCACAGTTGGGAGCGAGCCAGCTCGGGAATCATTAGGGAACGTTTGGCAGCTCTGCTGCCAGCAGGGACAGACAGTCTCTCAAAGAGCTTTTCCGTGGCAGCGTGTGTGGCACCTTTTCCGTGTGAGCTCCCTCTGCCATCCCGCCAAGCCCTTCCCGGCTCTGTGCTTCCCAAAGTTCTGCCACACCAGCACTTGTGCAGCTCCTCGCTGGAGGGCGACTGGAGAAACGATCCAGCTGGGACCTTTATCCCTGGCTCTCCTTCCTGCCGAAAGAGCAGATGGAAATGAGCAGAACAGAATCGTTTAGGTTGGAAAGGTCATCAACCATAAACAAGTCCACCAAGTTGTTCCCTGGGGGCAGAGCCCGACCGCCCCCCAACTCCCCCTCCTGTCAGGGAGTTGCAGAGCCAGAAGGTCCCCCCTGAGCCTCCTTTTCTCCAGGCTGAGCCCCCCCAGCTCCCTCAGCCCCTCCTGCTGCTCCAGCCCCTTCCCAGCTCCGTTCCCTTCCCTGGACATGCTCCAGCCCCTCATTACTTGCTCTGTGCAGTTGGCTGTGATTTCCTTTTGCTGTGGGTGTTTGTCCTGGGAATTCATTGTTGGCTGAGCCAGGTCTTGCCTGTCATGAAATCCCTTGTCCTAGTCAGAATGGAGCTGTGCCGTGTCCCCGGGTGGTTCAGGTGTGGCCGTGGTGTCCACACAGCTGCTCCGTGGTGAAGCAGGGCTAGTGCTGCTCTGCTCATGTGGGAACACGTAAGGAGCGGAAGCTTTCCTGGAAATCCTCTCCAAAGGCTTTTTTCCAAAAGTTCTGCACAAGCTCCTCTATTAACTTGGCCCAGGAGTGCCCACCTGCCTCTGGAAGTGTCTTGCAGACACTCTTGGCTGTCTCCTCAGAGGGGCTGAAGAGGGGATTCTTCCCAAAGTGAAAGCTGACGGAGCCTGGTGGTCTCCGGTGCCGTACCTGCCTCCATCCATCACATCTCCGTGATGACACAAGTCTTTTGTTGGCTCTTTCCAACCTCAGCATTTCCTGCCAACATCCAAACGGTGCTGCTGGACCCGGAGCAGCGAGGGCTGCACAGAGGGAATATCCTGTGGGTGGAATATCTGCTGGAGAGCTGCCATGAGCAGAGCATCCTCAGAACCACAGCGCGGTCAAACTTGCCATGACGCTGCACGGGAGCAGTTACAGGAACAACTTGTTGCTCAGAGATGAGACATTCTCAAACACGTGGGGCTTTCCTGAAGATGTCCCAGTGGCTGCCCTGGAGAGGGGGAAGTAGATCCCATCTCCAGGAGGGCCGACCACCTCGCTGGGATACCAGGAGGATAAAACTGTCAATGCCTCCCCCAAAGCCATGCTGCTCCTTCTATCCCAGTTAACAGCTTTTCCTAACCAGGATGGTGCTAGGTAGGGATCAGCTTCTGGGAGGCATAAAGGTGCTGTAAGCAGAGTGGGGTAGCACCAGGAGAAGTGGCTCTGGTTGGCCCCCGAGCTTCCAGGACTCAAAAAGGAGGTATCCATACAGGCACTGGCATCTCTATGGAAGTGTCAGCGAGTTCCAGCTAACAGAAGAAGAAACCACTTCATGCAGGACCTGAGGGAACAGCTGGAGCTGTGTCAGGGCAGGGTCAGGTTGGATCTCAGGAAAAGGTTCTTTCCTCAGAGGGTGGTTGGGCACTGACCAGGCTCCCCAGGGCAGTGGGCACAGCCCCAAGGCTGCCAGAGCTCCAGGAGGGTTTGGACAATGCTCTCAGGCACAAGGTGGGATTGTTGGGGCTGTACAGGGCCAGGATTTTGACTGGATGATCCTTGTGGGTCACCTCCAGCTCAGGACATTCCATGATTCTATGATTCCATGATTCCATGACGGCAGACACCTCATCAGTGATGGTGACAAACAGGGAGAGCTGTGGAGCTGTGGCTGCCCCCGGCAGCAAGGGCAGGTCACCACTATCACTTCAAATTCCCTTTGTGTGACTCACACCCCAACAGCAATCCCATGCCACATCCAGGGAATGTTTGGTTCAGTAGCCAAGAAGCTCAGCGGTTCCAACATTTCCTTCTGAAGCTCTTGTGGGAATCACAAGTGGGCTGTGAAACTGCATGGAGCAATCACGGGTCACAGCAACCGCTCTGGTCAGAAATGAGAGCTTTTCTGAAAGGAGAAAATACATTCAAGGGTCATGTGCAATAAATTGCTTTCCTGGGCCTCCACAAAGCAATTAAACAAGTGATAATGGGGTCATTATACAAAACACTGATACAGAGCTGGAAAGGGAATGTGTGGCTGCCACGTAGAGCAGACCTGACTAAAGGTACTCCAGATATGATCCCAAGTGTGCAAAGAGCTTTTCGCTCTCTTGCTCCCACAGACCAAAGAAGTGACTACAACCCACCACCAGGAATTAGGGGTGAGGTGGGACTTCATCCATCCCTGCTCTGGAACACTGAAAGATTGGATAGACTGAAAGATCCAGGAATATGGAAAGATCCAGGGCTGTGAGCGGGACATGGATGTGCCATGGATTGTAGGTGATCCTGACGAGGCCACTTTGTCCCAGACCTCAGGGCTTCTCCTGTTCGTCTCTCCACGTCCTTCTCAAATTGATACACATTATTTAACCTCTCTCCTTTTAAAAGACCAGGGAGGAGGTTTGCCTGAGATGCTTATTGGTGCTACTTGCAGTATGAAACTTGGGAATAAAATTGATTTTATTTAAATAACCTGAATGAAACAAACGTTTGTGCATGGGTCAGTCCCAGCAGAGTGTCAGAGCAGACAGTGTACAGTTAAACTGACTGACCTGTGCTTTTGCCAGCAGGATGAGCACAAAAATCTCTCCATGGCATCTAGAAAAGATTCCTTAATTTCCTTAACCTATCTCAGCGACAGGCTTCACTGCCAACAGGGCAGCAAAGCACAGCTGGGGTTGGGATTGCACAGCTGAGTGGTTGAAAACATGCTCAGGTGTTTCCATATTCCACTGGAACTGAAAACAGCCTGGGATTTGGAGAAGTATTGCAATGCCATGGACATTGGCGTCCCTCGGATCCTGCAGCTGCCCTCACTGAGACACGGGCAGGCACCCAGATCCTGAGTCTCAGAGGCACCTCATGCCAGCTGGGATGTGGACAGCTGTGTGCAGAAAAGTCAGGAATTCCCAAAAATTGCTCCATCTGCCTCCAAGTGTGCATATCCAGCTCTAAAATCTCATGCACCCCCTGAGCTCTGGCCCCCAGCCCAGGGTCCCGGCTGTCCATGGGTGTGACAGCAGCCCAGTGCTGAGAGAGGAGGGAAATGCAGTGGGATGATCTGCCTAACCCACTTATCCACATTTTCCCTGAAAAGTGCATGCTCATTGATCCCAATAAACACATTGCTCAGCCCTTCTCTTTTTCCAGGCATGTGGCAATCAGCAGGGAAGGGAGCTCAGTGCCAACCCATCTCCTCTCTCCATACAGGACCACAAACAAGGGTTCACTTCCAGCATGTTTCATAGAATTATGGAATCGCTAAGGCTGGAAAAGCTCTCCAAGATCCTTCAGTCCAACTGTCAACCCAGCACTGCCGTGTTCCCCACTGGCTCATACCAGGAATACTGTGGCAGCAGGACCAGGGCAGTGATTGTCCCTCTGCCCTGGGCATGGCTGAGACCCCTCCAGGGCTGTGTCCAATTCTGGGCCCCTCAGTTCAGGAAGGACATGGAGGGGCTGGAGCATGTGCAGGGAAGGGAACAGAGCTGGGAAGGGGCTGGAGCAGCAGGAGGGGCTGAGGGAGCTGGGGGGGCTCAGCCTGGAGAAAAGGAGGCTCAGGGGGGACCTTCTGGCTCTGCAACTCCCTGACAGGAGGGGGGAGCTGGGGGAGGTTGGGCTCTGCTCCCAGGGAACAAGGGAGACAGGAGGAGAGGGAACGGCCTCAGGCTGTACCAGGGGAGGCTCAGGTTGGATACTGGGGAAAATTTCTTCACTGAAAAAGCTGTTAAGCATTGGCAGGGGCTGCCCAGGGAGGTGGTGGAGTCCCCATCCCTGGAGGTGTCCAAGGAAGGCCTGGCCGTGGCACTGAGTGCTCTGGGCTGGGGGACAAGATGGGGACTGGGCACAGGCTGGACTTGATGATCTTGGACAGCTTTTCCAACCTCAGTGGTTCTGGGATTCTGTGATTATGTAAACCATGTCCCCAAGTGCCACATCCACACTCCTGATCCCTTCCATTGGCACTGGTGCACCCAAACACCAACATAATCAACCAACCACTCACCAGCCCCCATCCCACAGTTGTTCCTGTTGCTGGATAAGGTGCAAACACACAGAAAAACATTGGGAAACACTGCATTAATGCCTTTTTTTTGGTCTGTCTTTGCTAACCACACCACTTCTCCAGACCTTTTTATTCCAGCTCTCCATTCAATCACTGAAGCTGCTGTTACACCCCTAAAGATACAAACTGTGTCATAAGGTGGTGTAGAAATCCAGCAGTCCAGGATTGGATTCCTGAAGGACTTTGGGTCTGTAAGAACGAGTCCCGAGCTGCTTGACTCCTGACTTTGGTTCAAAGGTGAGCCTTAGTTTTCTTATTGCCCCCCAGGATAAGAGCAGTAAGAAACTGTTGCCCTCCGTTAGTCATTCCTGAGAGAGTAATTAACTCTTACTTGTACAAAACATATTTTTCAAGGGCTGAACTATCACCCTTTGGAATGTTTAGGAGTTGAGTGAGGAGAACCCGGTGAGAAATACTTATTATAGAAAATGTGGATATATTTTATTTATGCACACTTCATTCATATATAGATATAGGGATACACTTTACCCATATATAGATGTAGGGATACACTTCATACATATATAGATACATAGGGAGATATAAGGATGTATGTGTAAAGTCAGATATAAATTTACACATTCATGTGTTATTCCAAGGGGGAATGGGTTTGCATTGAAAAGAGTAGGTTCAGATGGGATATTAGGAAAAAATCCTTCCCTGTGAGGGTGGGGAGGCCCTGGCACAGGTTGCCCAGAGAAGCTGTGGCTGCCCCATCCCTGGAAGTGTCCAAGGCCAGGTCAGACGGGGCTTGGAGCAACCTGGGCTAGTGGAAGGTGTTGGAATGAGGTTGGAATGAGGTGATCTTTAAGGTCCCTTCCAACCCAAACCGCTCCACCATGGCTCTATAATACAAATATACACCCACAAAGACGCAGCTGTGTGCGTTCAAACCACGCTCTGAACAAGACATAATTAAACGACTAATCAGCTTTACACGTAAATATGAATAAATGACTCAAAACTGCGCCTGTTGCGCGGCCGGGCCGGGCCAGGCCAGGCCCGAGCGGGGCCCGTGGGGGCCGGGCCGGGCCGGGAGGAGGCGGCGGCTCCATCCCGGGAGGAGGCGGCGGCTCCATCCCCGGCGCTCCGGAGCCCGCCCCGGCCGGGCGGAGCCTGAGGGCGCCGGTGCCGCCCCTGGAAGCCGGCCTGGCCCGGCCCGGCATGAGGCTGAGCCGGGCGGCCGTGCTCCGGCAGGCCAAGGCCGCCGCGCTCGACGGCGTCCGCCGCCTCAACTGCTGGTGCGCCGGGGGACAGGGACGGGACGGGGAGAGAGGGGTGGGGAGGGCACGGGCAGGGATGGGGAAGGGACAGGGATGGGGAGAGCACAGGGATGGGAAAGGGACAGGGATGGGGAGAGCACAGGGATGGGGAAGGGACTGGGATGGGGAAGGGACAGGGATGGGGAAGGGACAGGGATGGGGAAGGGACAGGGATGGGGAGAGCACGGGGATGGGGAAGGGACAGGGATGGGGAGAGCACGGGGATGGGAAGGGACAGGGATGGGGAAGGGACAGGGATTGGATGGGACGGGCAGGGATCGGGAAGGAGGACAAGGATGGAGGGGAGACAGGCAGAGATGGGGAGGGGAAACAGGGATTTGGGGGACAGGCAGGGATGGAGAAGGAGGACAAGGATAGAGGAGGGACAGGGATTGAGGGGACAGGCAGGGGTGGGTAGAGGGGACAAGGATAGAGAGGGTACAGACAGAGATGGGGAGAGGGAACAAGGATGGAGGGGAGACAGGCAGGGATGGGGAAGGAGAACAGGCCTGGGTGGGCTAGAATGGGGAGAGATGGGCATGGATGGGATGGGAAGGGATGGGCAGGCATTGGCAGGGAAGGGGAGGGACAGGCAGGGATGGGTGAGGGGACAGACAGGGATGGGGAGGGCACAAGCACGGATGGGGAAGGAGGACAAGGATGGAGAGGGAACAGGCAGGGATGGGGAGGGGAGACAGGGACTGGAGGGGACAGGCAGGGATGGGGAAGGAGGACAGGCCTGGGTGAGGCTGAGGGGACAGTGATCAAGGGGGACAGGGATGGGGGGACAGGGATAGAAAGGGTCAGGCAAGGCTAGGGAAGGGGGACAGACAGGACTGGGCGGAGGGGGAAAGAATGGAGGAGGGACAGGCAGGGATGGTGTAGAAGGTCAGGGAGGGATGAGGAGGGGGAGCAGACAGGGGTGGGTGAGGGAGGACAGCAGTGATGGGGAAGGGGAACAGGGATGGAGGGGGGTCAGGGAGGGATGGGGAAGTGGGACAGACAGGGATGAGGAGGGGGGACAGAGGTGGGTGAGGGCAGACAGGCAGGGATGGGGAAGAGGGGCAGGGATGGCACTAGGGAACAGGGAGAGATGGGGAGTGGGGACAGGAAGAGATGGAGAAGGGGGATAGGGAGAGATGTGAGAGAGGCAGGGATGGGTGAGGGTGATGAGGGATGGTGAGTGGGGACAGGCAGGGATGGGTGAGGGGGGGCAGGCAGGGATTGGTAAGCGGGAACAGCAGGCATGAGGAGTGGGGACAGGGAGGGATGGAAAGGGGGAGAGGCAGGAATGGGGACAGGGCACAGGGGTGGTCCTAGGGGTCAGGCAGGAATGTGGCTGGAGGGACAGGCAGGGATGGGGCTGGGGAGGCACAACCAGGCCCGTGACAGACTCTGCTGCAGCAGTCTGGGGGCGCCGGGCGGGGGCTCAGGCTGTGCACGGGGTGTGGGGGGAGCAGGGGGTGGCTCACGCTGCCATGTCCCCCTGACCCCCCTCTCCTCCCACAGGGGCAGCCACCTGACAGATGTAAGTCCCAGAGGAGCCAGCGAGGAGCCCCAGCCTGCGGAGCCTGGGCCAGCAGCCGGAGCGGGGACGGGATGCAGGGGGTGGGGTTGGCAGCGTTCAGGCCTGGGGTTGGGCTGGCCCCGTGCCAGTGAGCTGCAGGCCTTTTCAGGGTTGATCAGCAGCTCACACCATAAAAAAAAATAACAAACCAAAAGGGACTGCTGATGTTTCCAAATTGGAAAATTTCTCTCTGAGGCCTTGCGTGAGCCCCGGACAGCAGGACCCTGAGTTCTACCTCGTCTGTTTGGGACTTTGGATGAGGTTCTTTTGGTAGGAGAGGCCTGGCAGAGGTGAGAGGGGCCTTTGCTGCCTGTGGAGTCTGCAGAGTTGCTGGAGCAGAAGAACAACGTGATGCTGGTTGGAGTCTGTGCTTCCACTCCTGGGGAGAGAGGCCGGAGGAGCTGCTGACTCTGCACTCACTGTGGCAGCAAATCTCTCTGGTGGTGTTAAACTCGGGTTAGACTGAAGCAAACCTAAATTCCTGATCGTGCTTTTTGTGTTTTCAGTTGGATTTATTGTGATTTCAGTTGGGTTTATTGATATTTTTTCCCACCTGTGCCAACGTGCTGTTTCTATCTCTCCCTGCCCAGATCTCAATATGCCGGGATTTGCCCAACATCGAGGTGATCACGTTCAGGTGAATGCCAGGCTGCCAGCTTTGAAGAGGGCAGGGAAATCACCTTTTTCCTGGAGCTTATTTTCTTCCCACCTCACTGTGGTTGTGTGTCTGAGCTGCCTGGCTCTTCGTGCCCCATTTCTCATGCAGCAGGGATGTAGAAATTATTATTACTCACTAGCTCCTCTGCACCTTCCCCTTTGCTCCTCAAGAAAATAACCCCTGTTTCAACAAGTGTTAGAACTCCATTGTTGAAGTCCCATTCCATAGTTTGGATGGGGATCATCGTGGCCTCTGTATGTGGCCTCTTTGCAGGGTGCTTGCTGAAATGCTTCATGGATCTCTCAGAGCTTTTCCTTTCCATAATACACCCAACTTTTCACCCATCCTGGGAATCCCATGGAGCCAATGCTCTGCGAAGTGGAGCTTGGGAATCTTATATGGCTTCTCCTTTGGTGGGTCTGAGGACGTGCCACAGGAAAGGGGGCAGGTCTGGGGGAAGCAGAGGCTCTTTGCCATCCTCAGCAGAGGAGCGCCGGCTGTTTTAATTCTGCCCTCTGTTCACAGAGATAAAATGCCACAAGCCACTGGCTGAATATCCCTCACCCTGCTGTGCCAGGGTGAGGCTGTAGCAGGAAAAGGGTCTGGGAAGGTGCAGGAAGGGAGGGATGGGCTCTGACCGTGTCTCCGCAGCGTGAACGGCATCTCAGACCTCGAGCCGCTGACGCAGTGCCGGAACCTGAGCGAGCTCTACCTGAGGAAGAACAACATCACGAGCCTCAATGAGCTGTTCCACCTCAAAGGGCTGCCCCGGCTGCGGGTGCTGTGGCTGGCAGAGAACCCCTGCTGCGGGCAGGACCCCCACCGCTACCGCATGACGGTGCTGCGCAACCTGCCCGGCCTGCAGAGGCTGGACAACCAAGGTGGGTGTGGGCAGGGCACCACCAGCCCTGAGCCAGGGGAACTGGAGGTGGTGGTGTGTTGGTTCCTCTCTTTGAGGCATCCTTTGATTTCTCCTTGAGTGAGGATGTGGCAGAGGTTGAGTGTTCCATCTGGGAGATCCAGTGTTTCTAAGCTGTTTTCCCCCTTCTCCTTTCCCCGCTCCCTCTCCTCCTTCCATTTCCCCTCTCCCTTCTCCATTCCTATGCCCTTCCCCTTTCCTTTCCCTTTTCCCTTCTTTTCCTTTCCCCCTCTCCTTCCTCTCCCTTTCCCCCTTCCCCTTTTCCCTTTCCCTTTCTGTTTCCCTTTTCCCTTCTTCCCCTTCCCCCTCTCCTTCCTCTCCCTCTCCCCTTTCCTCTTTCCTCTTTCCCCTTTCCCTTTCCCTTTCCCTTTCCCTTTCCCTTTCCCTTTCCCTTTCCCTTTCCCTTTCCCCTTCTTCCCCTTTCTCCTTTCTTTCCTCTCCCTTTCCCCTTTCCCCTTCCCCCTTTTCCCCTTTCCCCTTTCCCCTTTCCCCTTTCCCCTTTCCCTTTTCTCTCTTTTTCCTTTTCCTTTCTCCTTCTCTCCCTCCCCATCCCTTCCCCACACCAGCAGAACCAAGAGCACCTCATTATAGCTCAGGCAGTACCACTAATTAGTGGTTTTTTAGGGCTGTCTCCTTTGCTGTGGCCAGACAAAGGTTCTGCAACTGGATCTGCTGTTGTAGAAAAGCTTCTCTGTTTTTTTTTTCTCTCTGGTAGCAGCGATTTTGTGGCTTTTGCAGCCTTCTCCAGAGACAAGAAATAGGAAAGCATGTTTGCATCCCTCCCTGTTACCCTCCTCTGAGAGGCTGGGGATGGCTCCCAGCGTCCTCCAGCATGGGTTTCACTGCAGGAGGAGGGTGACAGCAAAATGCCAGAGAATTCCTGGAGCAAACCCCTTGGGTTACACCTCCCTGGGCTGCTGGAGCTCATAGCAACAGGCTTTCGTTTGGGCTTTTGCAGCAGTGACAGAGGAGGAGCTGTCCCAGGCCCTGGTGGATGGTGTGGAGATCACGGCCCCCCCAGCCCGGAGGAACGTGGAGAACGGCTGGGCCGAGTGCACGGAATCCAGCGCCGCCGGATCCACCACGGAGCCCGGGAGCGAACTGCTGGGCTCCAGCCTGGAGGAGACAAAGTGAGGGCTCACCTGGGAGCTGCTGGGATTTCTGGGCTGAACTCCTGTGTGGCATGAAAGGACCCTGCTGTTCTGAAGGCCGGGCCCGCGGCCGGGGGGGTTCCCGTTGTTCCAGGTGCCGTGGGGAGCTGTGCTGTGGAATGGCACCGGTGGGGCTGGTCCTGTGTCTGCCAGACAGGCTCTGCTGTGCTGGGTGCCTCGAGTGTGTCAGCTGCATGTGGAGACAGGGATGGATCCTCTCTGATCTGGGAGCTCCATCCGTGCCCAGAGTCCTCCAGCTGGATACTCCTTGCATGTTTGCCCATGATGGATTGGCCTGCCAGAGGAAGATTCTCCCACCTGGTCATAGTAACATTTGCCCTTTTTTTTCCAGCAAAATTCAAGAGGAGCTTGATATGAAGCCTGTTCCCAGGGATAAATATTCCTCCTTTTCCCCTCGAGAGACAGACTGCAACCGCAAGAAGAGAGTGAGTGTCTTTTAAAGACCAAATTGCTTTTCCTGTGGAGGACATGAAGGCCCTTGGATGTGTCCAGAGGGGAACAGCTGGTGCCAGGGCTGGAAGGAGTGTCCAGGAGCACCTGAGGGTTCTGTGTTTGTCTGGTTTGGAGGGAAGGAGGCTGAGGGGCCACCTCATCCCTCTCTACAGCTTCCTGAGGAGGGAGTGTGGAGAGGGAGGTGGTGAGGTCTTCTCTCTGGAATCCAGAAATAGGACACGTGGGAATGGTCCAAAGCTGTGCCAGGGAGGTTCAGACTGGATATTAGGAAGAGTTTCTTTAGCAAGAAGGGGGGTCAAACCTTGGGAAGGGACTGATGAACTCGAAGTTTAGGTGGTTCCTCAGCCTGCTCTGTGGTGTAGCCTTGGATGAATCCCATGGATCTTGGTGGTTCCACTGGGAATTGCTGTCTGCTGGGCTCAGTGCCATCGCATCGATCTAAACCACACTCTGCTTCTCTCTCGTATTGGTTGCCTAGAGCAGCACCACAGGCTCTGACCATTAAAGAAGGGGGAAATGACCTCAGGTTGCAGCTGGAGAGGTTCAGGTTGGATGTGAGGGAAAAGATTCTCCCTAGAAGGACGATTATTTAGGCTGTGAAATCTCTCCCTGGAGTTTTTCAAGCCGTGGTTTGACAGAGCCACAGCCTGGTGTTGGCAGCATTCCTGCAGTGGGGGCAGGGCTGGGCTGGGGACCTCTGAGGGTCCCTTCCAGGGATTCCACCAGCTCTCCTCACTCCTCAGAGCAGAGGGCTCCTGTCCTTCCCCATCCTACACACGCTGGAGAGGGAGGGCTGGAGAGGGAGGGCGGCCGCTCCTGAAAGTGCCTTTCCCTATGGAAGCCAGGCTGGAGCGTGGCCGGGAGCCAGAGGTGTGTGGGCAGCTCAGCAGGACTGGGTGGATGGGTTGGTCCTGCATTCCAGGCTCCTCACTGCCACAGCCTCTGCCTGTGTCTGCCCCCGGGGCTTGGTTGTTCCCTCCTGTGGCTGCAGGTGGCTGCTCCCAACTGCTGCCAGTGGTGGTGGTGGTGAGGGAGTTCCTAGAAAGAGCAGGGAAAATCCAGTGTCCATTTCCTGGCTGGCTTGTACGAAGCAGTGTCTGCCTTATCCCCACAGAACAACGTCCTGAACGCCATCCTGCTCCTCATGAAGGAGCTGGATGCCGAGGGGCTGGAGATCATCCAGCAGACGGTGGTGAGGAGACTCCAGGCCTTGCAGAAGAAGGAGCTGCAGGAGGAGTGAGGGTGCCCATGGCCATTCCAACCCTCCCCGGAGCCCCAGCCCCGCGGTGCCATCCTGCCCACACAACCCTGGCTGCAGCCAAAGCCTCGGTGCTCCCGCTGTGCTTCCCGTGGGGAGGGGCTGGGCCGGGAAGCTGCTGCTGGCTCCTTCTCCGGAGCTTTCCTGCCTGGGGAGCAGGCTCTGTTCATGTTTGTATCCCGTGTCTTTGGGGCTGTTGGATGGGAACTGCAGGCAAATCAGCAAAGCAGGAAGGAGCAGGGCTGCAGCCAGAGGTGCTGTGTGATCCAAGGGGGTGGCAACTGGAAAAGTCACCGCTCGTGGGCAGCTCCCGCTCAGACTGACCCTCGGCCAGCCTGGGGTGTGTTGAAGCCTCTGGAGGCAGTTTCTGCCACAAAGATTTGGTTTTGTGAAGTCTGTCAAGGAGACATTTCCTGAGATGATCACCAAGAACCGTCTGGTGCAGGTTGTGAAGGTCAATGTCAAATTCTTAATTTCTTTTCCAAGCCCTGACTGGCTTCCTCTGGTCACGGCCAGTGCTTCCTTTAGCACTGCTGCGGGGGTCAGGCAGACCAAAGAAAACCTTGGAGCAGCCTCAGTGCAACACAAATGACTCCCAAATCCTGGATGCTCAGCTGTCCTCTCACCCCCACATTTCCTGCAGGCATTAGAGCAGCTTAAGGAAACATCCAAGTGAAAGGGCCCTGGGCGGTGCTGCCTGCTTTGCCCAGACATCAGGGGCGGGCATTGCTCTCTAACTGATAAAAATGCATTTACTAAGGTTTTATAGAGCTGTTAAATACAAGCTAAACTGTTGTGACATACCAAATAAACCCAATTATCCCTCGAGGCCGTGTATGTCGTGGCTGGGGGCACTGCTCCATTACCTCTGGTTCACGGGGCACATTGTGAGCCCTGCCAAGCAGGAGGAGGGCTGGGATCCCTCACATTCCCGCTCCACTGGGCCTCTGAAATAGTGATCCTGCTCCCAGCAATGCTTCCCAAGGGCACAGGGTTTGGGGAACCTTCCTGCAGCCGCAGCAAGGGCAGGAAGCAAAGGAGAGGGTGAGGAGAGCTCAGTGCAGAGCCACCCCGGGCGGGACAATGGCCCTGAGATGGGACACGAGCTGGGCCCTGGCACTGCACTGTCCCTGTCCCCTGTCCCCACTGTCCCTGTCCAGTGTCCAAGCCTTGCTGCCTGGAAGGAACACTCATCAGGGAATGTTCAACAAAGCCTGTTTGCCTGACCTTGGTGGGAAGGGACACAGTTTGACCCTCGTCACTTGGGGGGTGTTTTCTGATGCCTTTAACTCCTCCAGTGACCTCAGTTGTTTCCTTCTGCGTTAAATCCAGCTACAGTTGTGTGATCTATGATGTCCCAGACTTCCCTCGACAGCCAGGGCCCGGGAGACTTGTCCATCATCCCCTGTGCATGATGTTCTGAGGGCAAGTCCTCTCCCAGGCTCCTGGCCTGTCCATGTCGGGGAGCGGGGGAGCTGCTGGACCCTCCAGCTCTTCTGGGATGAGAGTGATCAAAGGCATCATCGTGGTTTGTCATCAGGGCTCGTTGGCCGTGCGGCTGGTGGAGCGATCGCCATGGCCTTGAGGACGCTCTGACAGAATTCCTGGGAAGTTGGGCTGTGAATCCCAGGGCAGGAGCACAGCTCTGCCTACGTGCCGTGCTCGTCATTCTTGGCTGGTGCAGGGCTCCCGCTGCCCTGGCTGCTCCCCACGGCTCCTCGCAGTGTCCCTGCAAACCCCGGGGGGGGCTCCTGCCCTTCCCTCTGGCCCTGGCAGCCTGCCCTCCGCTGCAGGAGGCTCCTGGATTTCTGCTCTGCCCTCAATTCAGGGTGGGCTGGATGTGCCGGGAAGCCTGGGAGCACAGTCACGTCCCCTCCTGCTTAGCCTCTGCCTGCCCATCTCCCCCCTGGAATTTGGCCCTCCAGGGTTTTTTTGGGTGGAAATGAGGTGTCAGGGCTGCAGTGACTCCGTCCCCCAACATGGAGCTGGTCTGACACCCCTGTCCCCATTGCCACCCCGAACCTGGCTGCTGCAGGGCTGTGCTGTGACAGATTTTCCGTGTGACCTGCTCTCACCCTGCCCTGCCTCAGCAGGGAATATTGAGCGGTGAATGCAGATGATTCCCAGTTGTGGAAAATGCCAGTGGCTGT
This sequence comes from Lepidothrix coronata, assembly GCF_001604755.1. Lineage (NCBI taxonomy): Eukaryota > Metazoa > Chordata > Aves > Passeriformes > Pipridae > Lepidothrix > Lepidothrix coronata. The sequence goes on from NW_016690641.1 coordinate 16,037, forward strand.
GTGGATCCAGCACCATTTCCCTTCAAACCACCCTCAGGGCCTCTGGGAGGCCGATGGTGAGGCAGTGTGGGGTCTGTGGCTCATGGGGGGTCCTGCTTGGGAGTAGGTTGGGGCTCCTCCAACGGGATTGGCCCATGGGATGGTGGAAGAGCCCTTTTCCCGCCCAGGAAACGGAGCTCCAGGAGCGTCCAGGTCCCTGCCTGGGGTTCCCAGAGCAGATACTCGTCCAGGAATAGCAGCAATGCCACCTCCATCAGCAATACCTGATATTCCTCCACAGCTCCAGCTCTGGCAGGGGAGAGACAATTGTTATCTTCTTCCTCCAGAGCCAGTTAGGGGAAAGCACTGAAATTATGGGATCATACACTCATGGAATGGTTTGGTTGGGAAGGGACCTTAAATCTCATCTCATTCCACCTCCTGCCATGGGCAGGGACACCTTCCACTAGCCCAGGTTGCTCCAAGCCCTGTCCAACCTGGCCTTGGGCACTTCCAGGGCTGGGGCAGCCACAGCTTCTCTGGGCAACCTGTGCCAGGGCCTCACCACCCCCACAGCCAAGGATTTTTTCCTGATATCCCATCTAACCCTGCCCTCTGGCAGTGGGAAGCCATTACCCCTTCTCCTCTCACTCCAGGCCCTTGTCAATAGTTTCTCTCCATCCTCCTTGTAGCCCCTTCAGCCACTGCAAGGCCACAATCAGGTCACCCCAGAGCTTCTCCTCTCCAGGCTGAACAATCCCAGCTCTCCAGCCTTTCCTCCCAGCAGAGCTGCTCCAGCCCTCTGACCACCTTGGGGCCTCCTCTGGACTCTCTCCAGCAGCTCCATGTCCTCCCTGTGCTGTTCCCCAGGGCTGGAGCAGCTCTGCAGGGGGGTCTCCCCTGAGGGGCAGAGGGGCACAATCCCCCCCTGCCCTGCTGCCCACGCTGGGGGATCAGCCCAGGGCACAGGGGGGTTCTGGGCTGGTTCATGTCCAGCCTCTCCCCCACCAGCCCCCCAGGCCCTTCTCCCAGGGCTGGTCCATCTGTTCATCCCCAGCCTGGAGTGATCCCGGGGCTGCCCCCACCCAGGTGCAGCACCAGCCCTTGGCCTTGTTAAACCTCAGGAGATTCCCAAGGGCCACTTCTGGAGCCTGTCCAGGTCCCTCTGGATGGCCCCGTCCCCCAGGTGTGTCCCTGCACCCTCAGCTCAGGGTCACCTGCAAAGCTGCTGAGGGTGCCCCTGATCCATCCTCTGGCTCATTAATGCACATCTTAAATATCACTGGTCCCAGCACAGACCCTCAGGGCACCACTGCCCACTGGTGTCCACTGGGACCCTGAGCCATTGACCACGACCCTCTGGATGGGACCATCCAACCACTTCCTTGTCCGTCTGACAGTCCATCCATTGAATCCTTCTCTCCCCAGTGTAGAGCGAAGGATGTTGTGGGGGACCATGTCCAAGGCTTCCCAGCAATCCAGATAAATGACTTTATAATCCATATAAATGTCCTCTGTAGCCCCTCCCTTGTCCACTGATGGAGTCACTCCACCACAGAAGGCCAGGGGGCAAATCAGGGGGAACTTTCACTTAGGGACAGCTCCGTGGGGAGGACAAAACAACGGCATGTTTGACTCAAAAGCCTGTGATGCATCCTGGTGCTGGCGCTGTCCTGGAGGCTGCAGCCGTCAGCTGGAAGCCCCAGGAGGAAAGTATCCTGGGAAAGGGGCTCCATGGAGCTGTCTGGAATGGCTGAACACGCAGCAGCGTGGCCAGACCGGCACGTTTGGCAGGAGCCCTGAGAAAGTGCCTCAGCAAACGCACTCAACGCCTCCATAAATCACTTGGGCACGTCCTTTGAAGGTGGGAACGGAGTGATTTTCCTCTGGAATTGCAAAGCCTGCCCGCAGAGGATGCTGACCTTGCCCCTACCGTGGCCCGGACAGCAACAAGCCGCCCGCAGTCCCACTCTCCCAGGCTTTGAGGATGTGCAAAGCCAGGAAACCTCCTGGCCCGGCATTAATCCAGCTTGGGAAAACCATCTGGCTTTCCTGGCAGAGACTGTCCCCCCCATCCCACCCCCAGCCCTGCCATCCCTCCCTCCCCCTTGGCGCTCAATGACCACTCCAGGCAGGCAGGTTTGGCTCCAGCAGGTTTTATCTCTAGAGGAGGAGGAGCAGCACCACGAGCAGTGCAGGATCCGGGGTCACAGAGCAGCGGTGAGATGACGGACACGGCACCCGGGGCCGCGCGGTGACGTCGCAGCCAAGCGTCATGCAAGGGGGAGAGGGGCTCGCTGGGACCCCGCGCTCAGCCCTCCTGACACCCCACGGGGATGGAGCTTTCCTGGGGCTCAGAGGCAGCCCCAAGCCCCGGGGAGCAGCTCCAGCCCCTCCGGGATGGCACCACACCCTCCTCACCCCCCTCCCGCACGCGGGGCAGACGAATACAAAGCAGCAGCAGTGGTTGGCTCAGGCGGTCAGGCCGCTGGACAAGGACTTAAAATACCCCATGATTAAATAATAATAAACTATTAAGGGAAGATCAAGGGTCTGGGCTGTGCAGCTGGGCTCAAGCAACACCTCCCTTCTGCACTTGCACAGGGACCAGACACCGCACCAGTGATTTGGGGCAGGATTGTGCCGTTCTGGGAGCTGGCACCAGGCTCTGCCTGCTTTGAGGGGTCGGTGGCAAAGCTACAGGGCTACTGAGAACAGGGGGATGCGGCGCTCCCCGAGCAGCACTGGGGGGGGGCAGAGGACACGGTGGGGGCTGTGGTTTGGGCTGGTGGCACTAGAAGCCCTTCTCGATGCTGAGGGTGCGGCGGGTGACGTGCTCCATCTGCCCCGAGATGTACTCGGTGAGGCTGATCTGGTAGTTGGCGAGCATCTTCAGCATCAGCCGCAGGTTCAGCCACCACTGCTCCTGGGGCAGCCTATGCCTGCACAGGGGGACACAGCTCTAGAGGGGACAGCCCAGGAATGTCCCCCTGGGAGCTGGTGAACCGCCGGGGCATGGGCACTTACTCAAAATCCGTGACTTTCTTGAGCTCTGTCACAGGGCTGAAGGCCACCACCTTCTTCCGGAGCCCGATCACGCAGGCAGAGTCCCCCGAGTTGGCAAACACACGCCCTGGGAGGGGACACGGCCGACCTTGGCCACCTTGCCGGGAGCTGAGCCCGGAGCAGCAGCCACCAGCCTCCCCCACACCCACCACGGGACCCCCAGCCCTTGGCTCACCCTTGCTGTAGACTTGCTGCAGCTTCTCCGACATCCACAGCACCGCCTTCACTCCCAGCTTGGTCCCATAGTTGCGGTCAAAGGGGGTCGGGGCTCCCCCCTGGGGACAGAGAAATGGGGCTGTCACGCCTGTCCAGCCCACGGGGACAGCGGTGGCCCGTGTTGCCCTGTCCCCTGTACCTGCTGGAGGTGGCCCAGGACGTTAATCCTGCAGTCGAAGATGCCTTTGCCCTCGGAGGAGTAGAGATTGTAGAGGAACTCGGTGGTGTAGTGCTCGTGGCACTTTTCATTGCTGGGGGTCACAGGGAACGGGTTGGGGGGCTGCTCCTTACTCTGCCATTCCCTGTGCTCCCCACAACACCTTTCTTGGCTGCTTTGTTCTCCCTGAGGCCCAGAGCCCTGGCCTGTGTGCCCAGGGGGACCCTGGGGCCAGGGTGAGGACAGCTGTGGAGGCATCCCATGCAGGACTGTCCCCACGGCCGAGCGTGCCCATCGTGTCAAACCTCACAGTGCCCAGGGGCCCTCTCTGGCCACGGGAAGGGCTCAGCTCCGGCCTCGCTCCCCGTCACGGGGCTGGGCTTTGCAGTGACTGTCCCCAGAGGTCCCCAACTCACCGCAGCACCAGCCCTCTCTGGATATCTGTCTTCATTTTGTCAGTCAGGTGCTCCACATTGGCCTGTAAGATGAACACCAGGATGCTGTCCCAGGTCCCTCTGGTCCCCTCTGCCGGACCAAGGCACCACCACCATCAACCCTTGGCCATGCTCCTCCAGCTCCTGCCCTGCCCTGCAGCCCTCCCTTCCCCGATTTTCCTTCTTCTTTCAGCCAGAAAGCCGCTCACCTTCAGGTCGTGGATGGTGAAGGGGTCTTCGTAGACGTAGGCGGCGTCGGCACCCACGGCGATGCCGGTGACGGTCGACAGGTACCCGCAGTAGCCGCCCATGGTCTCCACGATGAACACGCGGCGCTTGGTGCCCGAGGCCGACTGCTTGATGCGGTCACAGCTCTGCACCAGGAGGAGGGGGGGGGTCACACTGGGAAAACCCACCTCTGCCTCCCAGGGCTGGGAGGTGAGCTGCCCCCCGGCCCGGCCCTCACCTCCATGGCCGCGTTGACGGCCGTGTCGGAGCCCAGGCTGAAGTCGGTGCCGGGCACGTTGTTGCTGATGGTGGCGGGGATGACGCACATGACGATGCAGAGCTCCTCGTACTGCCCGCGCGCCTCCACCAGCTGCAGCACCCCCTCGTACGCCTGCGAGCAGGGACAGGGAGATGCCGGCCCTGCAGCCAGCCCCACCTCCCAAAAGCATTCCTTTGGGATGCCCACAGCCCACCCCGGCCCCCAGGAGCCAGGGCTGAGGGTCCCCCCGCACCTCGAACCCGCCGATGACCAGCAGCCCCTGGATGTTGAACTTCCGCACGTTCTCCACGATCTTTTCCATGCAGGTCTTGGGCAGTGTCCTGTGGTGGGGGGGGGAGGAGAGACCGTGGTGGTGAGGACAGGGGTGTCACCTCCCCTACACCCCCCGTCTCCCAGGGCTGCACTCACCGCTTGGTGCCCAGCATGGACCCGCCGCGTCCCAGCCATCCTGCCACGTCGTGCCAGCCCACCTCGCGGATCTGCGGGCGGGATTAGGGGTGGGAAGGGCAACCCGTCACCCCCGTCCAAGCCCAAACCCACCCCCTGGGACACCCCTTACCTGCCCCGTGGCCAGGCCCTCGAAGCCGTCGCTCACCACGTAGATGGTGTGTCCCTGGCAGATGCTGATGCGCACGGCTGAGCGCACGGCCGCGTTCATGCCGGCAGCGGGGGCTCCCACGTTCAGGATGGCCAAGCTGAAGGGGCTCTGCGGGGACAGGGAGGGGCACAGCACATCCATGCGTGTCCCCAAGGTTGGGGGTGGTGTTCCCTGATGCTCCTCATCTCCCCTCACCTTCTCCTGCGCCGGCTTCTGGTGCGCCAGCAGCTTGTAGATGTTCCAGTTGTTCTCGAAGCTCCTGCAAGGACACGGTGAGGTGTCCCCAAGGCATGTTTGGACCCTGGGGTGGGGTGGGGGGAACGCCCTTCTGGCTGTGGGAGCCAGCGGTTTCCCAACAAGGAGAAGCCCCCATCCCATAGGGATGTCTGCCTTGATCCCCAATCCCTGCTGCTCACCCCCCACGGAGCTGGATGGCCTCCTCAAACCTCTTCTCATCCATGGCCTTCTGCACATCCTTCGTCTTGGGGGCAAGGCAGGCAGAGACACAGCACTGTGACACCCACACCTGTGGGGTGGGGAGTGGGACCCCCCCGCCGATGCCCCGGTACTCACCACCTGGACACACTCCATGAGTGGCAGCCGCACTGACTGGTTCCCGGAGAGGCTCACCACACACGCCGGTGTGTCCGGCGTGGCCTCCAGCAGCGCCATCACCGCCTCCATTCCCATCTTGCTGCTCTGCAAAGGGACAGGGGCACCCGTGACACTGGGGCCACCAGACCAGCTGGGTGGGATGCTGGGGATGCTCCCACAGGCTTGGAAACCACGCAGCTGCCGATTCACAGCCGGAGAGGTGACGGTTTTACTCAAAACCCCATGAATTCCGCAGGAAACGACAGGGAACGGGCACATGGCTCTGCCTGGCACAGCAGGGCTGAGCCCATCAAGCTTCATCCCAGCTGGCAAGTCCTTTTCCACCGGCAGAGGGGTGGCAGGAGCGGGGCTCCCCCTCTCCCTGTCCTCCCCCGGGACCTACCAGCACGCGGTCGAAGGCCGAGGGGGTCCCTCCGCGCTGCACGTGGCCGAGGACGGTGACGCGTGTGTCGAAGCCCAAGCGCTGCACCACCAGCTGCAGGGGAGAGGGGGTGTCACGCCGAGGACCCGCCGGGGACCCACCGGTCCCTGTGGGCACTGGAGCAGGTGGCAGACAGGGCACTCACGTCCTTCACGTAGTTGGAGGAGATGGGTTTCCCGCTGCGGTCGATGGCGCCCTCGGCGATGATGATGATGTTGAGCCGCGACCCTCGGCTGCGTGTCTGGCACGAGGGGAGAGAACTGAAACTCCCAGTGGCCGTGTCCCAGCACCCTCCCCTCCCCGCTGGCGGCCGCTGCCCCGGGGGTGGCTCAGGTCACGGGCAGCCGAGCCCCCGCCAGCGCTGCCCCTGGCACGCGAGGGCTGGATTTGCGCTCGGCTGAGTGCCCCGGGTCACAGGACAATGGCGGCGGCTCCCGAAGCTTCGCGGGGGCCGGGCACTGGCCTGAGGCTCAGCCCGGGCTCCTGAGGGGAATCTCCGTGGGGAAACAGGAGACAGGACTGTAGGAGACCCCCCTCACCTCCCCCAGCCTCTCGCACATGAGGTCCTCCCAGCCGTCCTCTGGAGGGGATTCAGGGATGAAGAGCCAGTCGGCGCCCGAGGCCAGGCCGGACACCAGCGCCAGGTACCTGGGGGGACACGGTGGTGGCAGCCCTGAGACACGACATCCCACATCCCATCCCACCGACAGGCTTCCCTCGGGGCCTTACCCGCAGTGGCGACCCATCACCTCCAGCACGAACGTCCGCTGGTGGCTGCAAGGACACGGGTGGGAGGACAAGGAGTGGGTGTGATGCCGGGGGGCAGCCCAGCACCCCCCCAGCGCCCGCCCCGCTCACCTCTGCGCCGTGGTGGTGATGGCGTCGATGACCTCCATGATGCGGTGCAGGGCCGAGTCGGTGCCGATGGTCATGTCGGTGCCGCAGAAGTCGTTGTCGATGGAGCCCACCAGCCCCACGATGTTCAGGCGGCAGTTCTGCCGCGCCACCTCCTCGCTGATCTGCCCTGGGGGGGGTCACAGCCACCACACCGGTTATTCTGGGGCGCTCACATCCCCTCCGTCACCAGTGGAGCAGTGTGGGAGCCCAGCCCTCCTTGGGGTCACAGCGACGGGGTGAACCTCCGGATCCCAACCCCGCTCCGACGCCTTCTGCGCCCACCCGGGGGCTTTGGGAGGGGGTTCACCCACCGTCTCGGACCAGCTCGTCCAGTAGCCCAGCCCACTCGGAGCGGAAGATGTCAGCGCCGGTGAGGCTGCCGTCGCCGCCGATGACGCACAGGTTGGTGATGCCGTGCTCCACCAGGTTGCGGGCGGCGCGGAGCCGCCCCGCGCGCGTCGTGAAGGCCTTGCAGCGGGCGCTGCCGATCACCGTCCCGCCCTGGGGGCACAACGGGGGCACACGGCTCGTCAGCCGGACTTGGGGAGCTGGGATCGGGGGGTCCCACGGCCCCACCGGTGACCCTCACCAGCTGGATGATGTTGGAGACGCTGAGCCAGTTGGCTTGCTTGATGTTGTCGCCCCCCTCCACCAGCCCCTCGTAGCCCTGCGGAAAAGAGCAGGGTGGAGGTGAGGGGTACCCTGGCACAGGGGGGTGGGTGCTCCCCACACGTGACAGGGAGCAGGGGGGTATCCCAACCTCATAGATGAGGAACACCTTGGCTCCCACGTATATCCCCATGCGGGTGACGGCGCGGACGGCAGCGTTCATCCCTGGAAAAGCGAAATGTGATCCGGGACGTTCCGTGGGATCCTGTGCCCCGTGGGGGGTGGGATCCTGCAGGTGACCCTGAGGGGTCCCCTCGACTAGGGTGAACCTCGTGGGACCCTGAGCCCCACAGGAGATCAGATCCTGTAGGTGACCCTGAGGTGTCCCCTAGAGTGAATGGGACCCACGTGGGCTGAGACCGGGCAAACTCCACGCACAGGTGGCAGCTGTGGATGAGCAACTGGCCGGGACCGAGTTGCTTATCGGGTAAAAGACACCCTCCCCTCCGTGAGGCTTCCCCCGCGGCCCCGTGCCTTGTCCCAGGGGTGATGGGGACGGGGAAGCGCCGCGGGCGGGACGCACCGACCCTCCCCCGTGGGGGCACACGGGACGGGGGTGTCCCATCCCCGCGCCCCGGGGCGCAGCGCGGGCCGCGGTCCCGCGGACTCTGGCCCCGGGCGGTCACGGACAGGGACACGGGCACGGACACGGGCACGAACACGCGGGGAGGCCCGGCGGCCTCCCCCCCCGGGCCGAGCCCCCCGCCCCGCCGGGCGCACCTTGCGCGTCGCCGCCGCTGGTGAGGACGGCGATGGCCATCCCGGCCCCCGCCATCCGCAGCCGCTCCAGCTCCGCCGCCGCCATCGCTGCGCTCCCGGCACCGGCAACGCCGCCACCGCCCCGCCCCGGGACACGCACGGACCGCGGACACGCCCCGGGACACGCCCCGGGACACGCAGGGACCGCGGACACGCCCCGATGGGGGACAGGCAGGGAACGGGGACACGCCCAGGAACACGCCCCGGGACACGCACGGAGCAGGGACACGCCCCGGGACACGCCCCGTCGCCCGGAGCGGCAGGCAGGGTGACACGTCGCGCCGTATCGCGACATAGTGCGCCATGTCGGGCCGGACCGTGGGGACATCCCGCGCCACCCCATCCTGTGTGAGATGCGTGCCAGAGTCCTGAGGGAACTGGCGGACGGAGCTGCCAAGCCACGCTCCAGGTTATTGGAAAAGCCGTGGCAGGTGAAGTCCCAGGTGACTGGGAAAAGGGAAACGTTGTTCCCGTCTTTAAAACGGGTGGAAAGGAGGAACCTGGGAGCTACCGCCCCGTCAGCCTCTGTGCCTGGGAAGGTCATGGAACCGACCCTCCTGGAAGCTCTGCTGAGACACAGGGAGGACAGGGATTCAGGACAGCCAGCACGGCTTCACCAGGGGCAGGTCCTGCCTGACCAACCCGGTGGTCTTCTGTGGTGGAGTGACTCCATCAGTGGACAAGGGAGGGGCTACAGAGAACATTTATATGGATTATAAAGTCATTTATCTGGATTGCTGTGAAGCCTTGGACATGGTCCCCCACAACATCCTTCTCTCTACACTGGGGAGAGAAGGATTCAATGGATGGACTGTCAGATGGACAAGGAAGTGGTTGGATGGTCCCATCCAGAGGGTCGTGGTCAATGGCTCAGGGTCCCAGTGGACACCAGTGGGCAGTGGTGCCCTGAGGGTCTGTGCTGGGACCAGTGTTATTTAAGACGTGCATTAATGAGCCAGAGGATGGATCAGGGGCACCCTCAGCAGCTTTGCAGGTGACCCCGAGCTGAGGGTGCAGGGACACACCTGGGGGACGGGGCCATCCAGAGGGACCTGGA
>NW_016690641.1:25950-44398 GCF_001604755.1 Lepidothrix coronata
GTAGTAGCTCTGCTGGGAGGAAAGGCTGGAGAGTTGGGATTGTTCAACCTGGAGAGGACAAGCTTTGGGGTGACCTGATTGTGGCCTTGCAGTGGCTGAAGGAGCTGCAACAAAGATGAAGAGAGACTATTTCCAAGGGCCTGGAGTGAGAGGAAAAGGGAGAATGGCTTCCCACTGCCAGAGGGCAGGGTTAGGTGGGATATTGGGAAAGAATTCTTCTGTGTGAGGGAATTCCCACCCCTCAGCTTAGCTCCCCCGAGTGTCACCCCCTTCCAGGGAGGGGGGTCCTGGTGCTGGATGCCCACTCCAGGCCTGGTGGGTGTGAGGCTGCTCCCTCCATCCCTCTCCCATTCCCTGGGAATGGTCCCCCTCACCGTGTCCCCACTGGTCTCCCAGGGGAGCAGGATGGACCCTGCCCAGCCAAGGGATGGGGAAACTGAGGCAGGCACTGGCTGCTCGCCCAATTCCCTCTGTCCCGAGATGATTTGGAGCCTCATCCCGCATCCCGGGGCGCTGCAGTGCCCGGCATGTCCGGCAGGGAAGGGGTGCGGGTGGGTCGGGTGAGGAAATGGGAGAGACCTGGCTGGAGTCCCGCTCTCCTCCTCCCACAGCCCCACCTCCCCGGCCGGCTTAACATCCCATGGGCCAGCCCGGGGCCACCATTCCGTGCCCACCGCTGTCCCCACGCCGAACTCCCGGCCGGGCCAGCCTCGGGGCCACCGTGCCGTCCCCATCCCCGTGCCCGTCCCCGCGATGCTGCGGCTGCTGCTGCTCTGCGGGGCCCTGGGCTGCGGGGCGGAGCAGGCGGGTAAGGCAGGGGAACGGGGGCCGAGAGCTCGGGGTTGGCGTGGGGGGACACGGGGGCTGGCAGGGGGTGGGCGCGGGGCTCGCGGGGGTGACGGGGCGGTGCGTGATGTCCCACGTGTCCCGCAGCCCCGCTCACCTTCACCATGGTGCACTACACCCGCGTCTTCGAAGGCAATTCCCTCTTCTGGGGGAACGCCAGCCTGGACGGGCGGCTCAGCCACGTGCTGGAGGGGCACAATGTCACCCAGGTGCTGCCGCTGGAGCCGCCCGACGCCTGGGCCCAGCGGCAGAAGGACGTGACCACCTACCTCAACAACTTCAGCAACCTGGTGAAGCTCTTCAACAAGGAGAGACCCATGGACTGTGAGTGGTGCCTGGGGGGCACTGGGGCGGGGGAGACCCCCCTGCGCTGCCAGGGCACGGGGATGGCTCTGCAGGGACAGGTGGGAAGAGGGATGGGGACATGGCCATGTGCAAAACGTCTCTGTGGGCAAAGGGAGCCCTTCTGTGGAGCCGGGAATTTCTCATCCAGAGCCTGCCCTGGGAACGGGGTGATGCTCAACCTGCTTCTGCTCCTCAGGAAAAGGGCTGGGACTGCAGCTGGGGGGGATAGTGAGGTGTAGGCACCCTGCCTGCATCCCACCTGTATCCTACCTGCACCCTGTCTGTGACCTGCTTGCTTTCTGCCTACTCCCTGCCTGCTCCCTGCCAGCATCCCACAGCTTTCCAGGAGCAATGGGATGCTGCTGGTGACGGTTTTGTGCTCCTGCACCTCTCCACAAGCCCAGTTTCCTCTGCTGCTCCTGCCCAGGCTGTGTTTCACCTTCCTTTTCTTCCTTACCCCCAAACCTGTTCTTCCCCAGCTCCACATTTCTGTACCTGCTCCTTGGGGAGCCCTGTGTCACCGCGGGGTCTCTGGTGTGACACCCCCACGTCCTGGTGTCCCCCTGCTCCCTGGGTGCATCCATCCAGGAGAGCAATGAGTGCCCCAAAACCCTCTCATCTCCGTAAAACTGGATCTGTGCTGTTGGGAGATAAGGGAGGGAAAAGAATCCTGGCCACTGGAAAAGCCACTGAGGGGGAGCGGAGCCGTGGGTGGGTCGGCTGTTGCAGGGCTGAGACCGTGAGAGCTCAGGGCACGGTTTGGGTGGGACCTGGTGACCCCGTCTGTCCCTCTGTCCCCACAGACACCCAGAGGCTCTGCTGCCACCTCGGCTGCTGCCTCTTCCCCAACGGCACATCCCACAGCTTCTACGAGGTGACCCTCAACGGGACGGCCTTCCTGAGCTTCCACGTCCCCAATGCCACCTGGCAGCGGCGCTGGCCCGGCCAGCACCAGGTGGCCACCTTTGCCAAGACGGAGCTGATGAAGTACCCCATAACCACACAGCACCTGCAGCACTTCCTCAACACCACCTGTGTCAGCATCCTGCAGGCTCAGAGCGCCAGGACAGGTCTGGGCTGGGGCCGGGGCTGGGGACAGGGACGTGGTGGGGTGACCCTGGTCGTCACCTCCGTCCTTCTTGGCTCTTGCAGGAAAACTCAGCGAGCGGTCGCGCGCTCCGCTGGTGCTGGGGCTGATCCTGGGGACCCTCTGCTTGCTGGGCATGGCCGTGGGGATCTTCTGGTGCACGGGAGGGAGCTGCTGACGGAGCTGGCAGCTGTCCTGTGTCACCCCATGGACACAGGGGATGGACCCATCATCTCCCTATGGATCCATCATCTCCCTGTGGAGGCAGAGAATGGACCCATCACCTCCCCGTGGATCCATCATCACCCTGTGGAGGCAGGGGACAGACCCATCACCTCCCCATGGACATAGCAAGGGATGGATCCATCATCTCCCCATGGATCCAGCATCACCCTGGGGAGGCAGGGGCTGGATCCATCATCACTCCGTGAATCCGTTGACCAAGCTGCTCCCCCACAAGGGATGCACGTCCCCAGTGCCATGGGCTTTGCTCCCAAGGGACACCAGTGGCTTCCCTGCCCTGTCCCAGCTGGACTGATGCCCCCAGCAGCTCCTGCCCCGGGGATGCTCCCCATGCTGGACTGGCACAATGTACTGAGACTCCACAGAAACACGCCTGGCACGGATGGAAAAATGGGGAAGATGGGGGTGGTGGGGAAACCAGCAGGAGAAACAGCCAAGGAGTGGTTAAAAGGATGGAGTTAAACCCTCATCTATCCCTGTTCCGAGGGGTGGAGGGAAGATGTCACACCTTGTGTAATAAAAGCACCCATTAACTCCCACCACACCTTTGGCTGCTCTCATTCCCCTCAGCAGCCCTGATGGGGGCTGTGGATCCATCACAGATCCATCGTGGATCCATCACAGGCTGTGGCTGCCGGTGCCAGTCCCGGTGTCTGACCCTGGGCTGTGCACTGAGTTTTCCAGGCCTCTGGAAAGAGGCTGCTGGTGTTTGCTGGAGGGGTTTGCAGCTTCTGAGCTCATTTCAACCTTCCCCCGGCTTTGGTTTGACTCAAGTCACTTTCCCACTGTTTTTCATTCCAAGGCCAAGCACAGACAGCTGTGAGGGCCAGTTTTCCACAACCCAAGTCCCAGCTAAAAACTCCTCTTGACTGTTTAAACTTTGATTGTATCAATAATAAATTCTTGGCTGCATTTCCCTTTCACCCAAAGGAAGATTTTGAGCTCTCCTGCTCATCTCCACCTCTCCAAGGACAGGAAGAGCTGGGGATGAGCCAGGAGCTGGCTGGGGACAGTGGTGGAGGGGACAGTGCAGGAGAGAGGAGCTCTTCTGCATTGACTTCCCGCTCTTTCCTTTCTAAACACCCTGTGAGCAAGAAAGGGTGGGATGGAGGAAGAGGGGAAAAGAGATGTGGGACAGAGGGGATGGGAAGATGACTCTGGGAGTTGTCCTCTTGCAGGGATGGAGAAGGAGGTGTCCCAAGCCCACACCTCATCACCCTGGCCCACGGCCATCCCTGAAGCAGCCCCCGCCTCCCCAGGCTCCGGGGGCAGGGACTGGCGTGTTCCCCACCCTGTGGAGGCTCCGAGAGGGGGAGAATCCAAAACAACAGGGCTGAGGCACGTGAGCATCATCGCCTTTGGCAGGAGCTGTGCTGAGGGACAAGCACTGCCTGTCCCTGCCACGGGCATCCAGGGATGCTGAAGGTCACACACAATGGGTTTGCTCCCCATGGAGGGATAAAATCCCTTCCAGTCAGGGGAAACAGCCACATTCCCGGCTCATTTGGGTTTCGGACTTGGGGCATCTCTGCTGCCTGCACGTGTTGCACCGTGGTCCCCAAGAGCCAGAGGGATTCTCATTCCCAGTCCCCCCCTCCCTGGGCTGCAGCTCCTTGCTCGGGCTGGGATTGCAGAGGGCAGATCCTGTGGGATCCCCACGGCTGCGATGGAGCCGTTGGATAGCTGGGAGGGCACCCAGGGCAGACCCAGGCTGGAGAAACCAGGGAGGTCTGGAATAGCAGGTCTTGTTTTGCTTTTTGCTTCTGAAATGCGTCATCTTTTGGACAGATGAGGAAGCCTCCACTTGGAGCAGCTCTGGAAAAGCCTCTTTCCTGCTCGCAGGCCCCCCGTGCGTGTCGGTCGCAGCAGGAGAGCGCTCCAGGATGGAGCCGACTCCACTGCTGGTCTGGAGTTCCCACAGAGGGATGGGGCAGCACCTGGCAGGGGGAACCCCCAAAACTGCAGGACCCCGGGGAACAGCCTCACCTCGATCCATGTCCAGGGGCAACGCATCCAAACCTTCCACCCCCATCCCTTCCACCAGCACTGGCGTCCCACAGGGACATGGTGACCAACTGCAGAGGGGTTGTGGTGGCAGCACCCACTCCCAGCACACTGTAACCCCAAACTTTCTCCTCCTCATCCCAAACCTCCCAAAATTTCTCTTCCTCACCCCAAAACCCGCAATTGCCTCACAGTGGGGCCACTAAGGTTGTGGCAAGCTGGGGACGTGTGAGCTGGCTGCCCAAGAACTGGGAGCTGGGCTCCTGTTCTGTCACTCTTCCAACAGGGATCAGCTCCCTGGCAGCTGGCAGCCACATGCGTGGCCCATCCTTTCCCAAATTTGGTCGTTCTTCCGCCCCGGATCCCAGCTTGGGACAATGTGTCGCCGCGGATCCCGTCAGCCGTGGGGGTTTTCCCATTTGCTCCTCGGGGGTTTTTCGGGTCCTGGTTTGTTCTGTACACAAACCTCTGGCAGCTTTCACCAGCCCCCGGAGTGAAGCATCCCGGTTTTCCGCAGGGATTGCCAGGCAAGGCTTTGTTTTCCATGCATGGTTTCCATCACTCCGCTATCGCTGCCTTGGATAAGGGCTCAGATAAGACCTTGATCCCTGATCCCTGCTCCAGTCAGACCAGTGAGACCATGCCCACGTGCCAGGAAAGAGCTTTTCCCTTCATCTCCAGCCCATGGGAGACTTGGATGGGGTGGGAAGGTCTCCCCCCCACCCCCACATTCCCTTTTGGACATCAGCTCCCTCTGCAAGGTTGGCACCTCCATCCATGTCCTTCAGGAGACTTCGTGCCCCAGAGCCAAAGGGCTGGATGGCTCCAGGAGCTGCCCAAACCTCCTGTGCCTGCTGGGGTGGGGAGGGGGAGAAAGTGGGGCTGATGGGATCCATCTGGAAGGAGGAAGGGATTATCCCTGTAAACACCTCTTACGCACTCGGAGCCTGCGCTGGTGTCATTGTGGCTTTTCTGGACTAAACAAACCACGTCCTTCCAAATTCCCGGAGGTCACAGTGTCACAGCCCCAGATGTTTGAATTCTGGGCTTTGGGACACCCTTGTTAACCCCCAGGGGCTGCACTGGGGTGAGGGGATCCGCTTTTTTGGGGGGATGGAGGCTGTTTGGGATCTGCTTTCTAGCAGCCTCCTGCTCCCACATGGAAGTGAGCAGCTCCCTGGAAATACAGCAGAGAAAAGGGCTGTGCTGGCCAGTCCCTCCTGGCAGGGCAGATGGGTGCCCATCTCTGCCCTCTTCCCTTCCTGCTCGCTTCCCAGATGAGCTGCAGGATGCAGGAGAAAGCTGGCCAGGAGCAGGGATGCGTGGGTGGCAGCCAGGATGAAGGCAGGAGGATCCCACCCATCCCACCACCCCTCCAGGCCCACGGGCTGTCCTCTCCCTGGGCAATCCAGTGGCAGGGGAGCTGGGATGGGGGCTGCTAGCTCGGGTTCCGGTGAGGAATCATGGCCTCACCTTCCCTTCCCAGCTGGAGGCTCCCATGGCAATCCCAGGTGCCCTCAGAGCAATGTTCTGGCACCAGCCCCCTCTCCCTCCTGCCCTCCCTGCTGGCTCCGGAGCAGGAAGGTTCAGACACAGATGACTCAAAAATAACAAGATTTTTTTTTGGAAGAACCCAAGCCTTCCTGAGCTGTACTTCCAGAGAAGTTCCCATAGGGAACTTTTGGGAACACTTCCCAAACACTTCCCGGACTTGGAAGCCTCTGCGTGGCTGAAGCCAAATGGAAGCAAACTCCCACCCCTCAGGATTCCTACACCGAGGGCTGAAGCTCCTTGGAGCAGCCCCAAAACCTCAGCACCTGGTCTGGGATGGGGAATGTGGCTTTAGGTGCAGCCAGCCAGGCTGTGGAGGGAGAGGAGACACGGAAAAGGCTGCAGGGCATGATGGAAAAGTAGATCCAAGCCCTGTTTTCACCCCCATTATCAACCTGCTATGGAATCTTCATTCCATCTGCTCCTTCTCCTCCCCTGGGATGGGAGGGATCTATCCAAAGGGTGGGAACCCAGTGCTGATGGAGGCGATGACATCTAAAATCCAGCCGGTGGTGAGGCCCTGGAGGTGATGAAAACCATTCCCTTCAGGAATAAACCAGGATCCCATTTCAGCCAGGCCTCCCCAAAGCAGCACGGGAACGTGTTCCAAGGACAAGTGTTTTCCTAGAAGAACTGAAAAACACACCTCTATCTGAGCCCTTCCAATCCTCACCTTCACAAGGATCCAGGGTAAAAGAGGACCAGGAAATTAGGGTTTATTTGGTCCAGTTTGGGAACAGTGTTGCTTAGGAAGGGCTGGAAATCCAGGCCGTGTGTGACAGAATTCCCAGCTCGGAGATTCGCACTGTCCGGATCCTTGTTTGGTCCCTGATCAAGATGGGAACACATAAACCCCCCGGGAAGCATTTATAAGCATAAAGGATCCAGAAATCTGTGGAAATGTTTGAGCAAGCACTGCTGTTGCTGCTGGGAAAAAGCATGGAAGGCCTGGAAGCTTTGTCTGGAGGTGGGAAAGGCGAAGGACACCCTCCCACAGCGTGAGGCAAAGGATGGAAGGAAGCAGGGTTGCCTGCTTGGAATTTGGGGCTTTTTTTCCTGTTTTCCTCCTCGCTGCTGTACAATTCAGGGCTCTGCAGCCATTGTTGAGCTCCCCGAGGAGTCCAGCCCCACAATGCCATAAAAACAAACCACAGGAAGGAAAGGGATTAGCAGGGAAAGGAAAAGCAGCAGCAGGAACAAGGAGCCAGGCCCAAAATAAACCCACTGGCTGCTGCTGGGGGTGCAGGTAGGAAAGGTTACACCTTCTCCAGGGGGAAGCTGGGACTCTGGGGCGAAATCCCAGCTTTTTGGGTTTGTTGCTACAGGTGAGCACTGGCAGCAGGGTTGCAAGGGGCTGGAATAATGGGAATCAGCCCCGTGCACAGGGATACGGGAAGGAATTTCTTTGGAATCGGAGGTTTCCTAGAAATCTGAACTGAGGGGGAGACTGCAGCACCTGGAAAAGGCTGGGCAGCTGTGGGCAGAGGGAGCAGCCTCAGCTGGGAATACAGCTTATCCTCAGGGATTTTGAGGAAGACCGGCAGGGAGTCCAAGGGTTTGGCATCTCGGGCTTGTCTCAGCCCGCTGGGCTCTGCCAAGGCAAATGGACAAAGGATCCAACAGGAAAACTTCCCAGTGCCGCAGCTTCCGCTGCGTCAGCTCCCACTGGAGCCCAGGGCTGGGTGGGACGGGGCTGGATCCAGGGCAGCAGGGACACAGGGGCTGGGCCGAGCTGTTCCCACCTCACCGAGCTCTTCCAGCTCCCAGTAAGGAAAATAAACGACAAACCAAAAACAAAACAACCTGGAGGCTCCACCTGCTGCTCCCCAGCTCACAGTTCCATCTGGAGGCAAACCAGATCCCATCCACTTCCCCAGAAAGGGAATGGGGGGTAAGGCAGCAGCTGGGAGGATCCCACTTTCCAGCCCCCAAGAGCCCTGAGGGAATGGGAAGGAGGGTGGAGCCAGGTGGGGGTCGGGCTCTTCTCCTGCCTAACACACAACAGGAGAAGAGGAACAAGCCTCGAGTTGCTCCAGGGGATGTTCATATTGGATATGTGGGAAAACTCCTTCCCTAAAAGAGTGGCCACACATTGGCACAGCTGCCCAGGGCAGTGGTGGAGTCCCCACCCCTGGAGGGATTCCAAAGATGTGGCACTTGGGGACATGGGTCGGTGGTGGCCTGGGCAGTGCTGGGGACGGTTGGACTCGATGGGCTCGGAGGGCTTTTCCAACTGAAATGATCCCAGGATTTCTCTTGCTGCCTACAAGAGGGAAGCAGGGCCTGGCTGTCCCAGGGAAAGGGCTGTGGAAACACATCACCAGGGAGGTTTTGCCATTCCAACTCAAACACACACTTTATTTTCCGTCACCTGTCCCGTCCTCACGGAGGACAGAGCGCAGGAGGGGGGAGCTTTTCCAGTAAATGCTGGTTACAGGTGGGGGAAAAGAGGGAGAACCAAGGCCATGGAACCATTCCCAAATCCCACCATGACCCAGGAATCTTTGCTAAGCTGGAGCAAGGTCCAGTTCCAAACCAAGTGTTGAGTTTTGGGACAACAGGACTACTTGGTAGTTAAGAGAGTCCACAGAGGCCTCAAAAGACTATTCCCTCCTTTTCCAACCATTCCCAATCCATTCCCAAGAGCACCAGTATTCCTGCCCCAAAAACACAGACTCTGAACCAATACCACACCCCAGACTCAGAGGGGAAGGGCTGGGATTAAAAACACCACCCCGAAGCAACAATATTTTGGAAGAGATGGACACAGAGGACGTAAAAAGCAGGAGCAGTTCTGAAAATATGTTGAGATGGTCGAGAAAAGTCACATCAAAATATATTTAAAAACCAGAAATTCCAACCTGCATGGAATTTAAAACTCCCTTCCCCACCTCTGTTTTCCTGCTCAAGGAATCTCTGTTGTTCCAGGACGTGGAACATGATAGGCAGCACCAGTTGTGTCCTGAAAAAGTATTTCCCCCAACTCTGAGCACTTCCATCATTTACAAATTAAAAATCAGCTAAACCTCAACCACTGCCCTCCCCCCTCCCCCTTTTCCATTCTCCAGCGGAAAGGAGAAAAAACCACAAACAAATCTGACTTTGCAATTCCAGGGAAGTCCAATTTTCCCAGGCATCAATATCCCTGCAATCCGTTGTACACCTTCTGCACAGGTCCTTGCTTCAACAACTGCTTGAGACCTGCAAGGGAAAGGACAGAGTGAGTGAGCAGGGCCCAGAGGGGGAGATGCCTCCTCAGATACACCCTCCTCACTCCTGAAATCCCAGGCATCAAGCATTTCAAGGAACTGACACATCCCAGGACCTGGCAGGATCAAATTCTTACCAGAACAGGCTAAAAGGGTGAGTCAGCCCTTATATCCATAAAAGCTCATCTCCTGGGGTTGGCAGGACAGGGAAGGACTGGCAGGTCTCCACTGCTGCTGAAAGGGCAAGTCCACCCGGAGCAGAGGAAGCAGAGTGGGAAGAATGGATACGTCACATTGTTTTTCCAGGAATTAAGGAGGGAGTCCCCTCTGATTAAGTCAGTTTGGTCACTCAGTGCCCTGGGGCCCCTCAGGGCATTGCTCAGACCAGCAGCAAAACCCTCAGAGCCCCAGGAGGGGCTGCCAGGACCCAAAACCAGGGGGAACTGCCAAATAACTTTCACTAAAGGAGGACATGGAGGAGCTGGAGCGTGTGCAGGGAAGGGAACAGAGTTGGGAAGGGGCTGGAGCAGCAGGAGGGGCTGAGGAAGCTGGGGGGGCTCAGCTGGAGAAAAGGAGGCTCAGGGGGGACCTTCTGGCTCTGCAACCCCCTGACAGGAGGGGGGAGTCAGGGGGGTCGGGCTCTGCTCCCAGGGAACAAGGGACAGGAGGAGAGGGAACGGCCTCAGGCTGTGCCAGGGGAGGGTCAGGTTGGACATCAGTAACTAAACCAACCAATTTACTTGTACAGAAGAAAATTCCAACCTTTCAGGCATGGAAATGCTTCAGGAAATCCTGCTAAAAGTCAGTTTATCTCCCTGCAAACCTTGTCCTGCTTGTCTGTCCTTAACTCTTTTTGGCTACACATTGTGCCACCCTTTAAAACCAGGGATTGGATGTATAATTGCCACAATAGCTCTGTTAAAATACTGGAAAACTGGCCTGGAAGTAGTAACTGGAATCAAGAGGGCTCTCTGCCAGGTGAGAACTGTTCCTGCTGATGGGCAGAGACTCCTGATCTCTTTCCAGAAACAGCAGGACAAAGCAAACCTCTCTTCAGGAGCTGCTGATCATTAGGGACAGGTCATTTTCCAGGGAGTGCAAGGTAAGTTCACTTCCTCTCTGCATCCAAAGGAGGCTCCAAGTCACTTCCTGGCTGGTGGGTGAGAGGATGTGGCTCCTGGATGTGTGGTTCTTAGAAAGGAAGGACGGGGCTGGAGAAAGGGGTACTCCAGGAACACCAAAAAAGTGGGATTAGCACCATTCCTGCGCCTCGTTTCCTGCTACCCTCAGTAGTGAACAGGGTATTTCAACACATATCCAAGGTTCAATCAGGAATTCCAACCAGGAATCCTGGCATTTGGTGCTACTGCACTTGAGGCATTTTTTACTGGAAGCTGAAGGCAATTTTTACTTTGAAATGTTGTTGATACCACCAAGAAGTGACAGTCAGCTCTGCCCTATTCCACTGGCAGGAAAGAAAGGATTATTTATCTTATTCCAAAGCTCAGAGTGGTGCTCTTGGAGCCAGAGTATCTTCTGACAGCCCCAGCAGCTGGACATATGGTTAGGAGATAAGAAATCAGGACCACAGCCAACAATAAGGAAAAAAAGAGTGTTTTGAATTCTGCAGCCCAGTTTTCCTTTGGATGTGTCCACTGAACCATTGCCACACAGCCGGAATTGACCTATTCCCTCATAAAACTCCTTCAGTCACTGGATGTTTGGAGATATCCAGCACACAGGAAGGCATCTGACTGCCTACCCAGTCACCTTCCCCTGGGAAATGTGGAATTGCTTTAGGAGGGAGGTGCTGGAGAAACACCCTGTGCCCGAACACACTCATGGCAGCACGGTCATCCCTCTGCTCCCGGATATCCCTAAAGGTGTGGGAGGAACCGTCACAGACACAGAGGCTTCTGTCACTGCTCCTTGCCCAGTGTCTTCCAAAGTGCCAAGAGCAACAGCTGGAATAACCTCCTGTGTTTCAGAGGTGCTGTTGCCTGATGAAACTTCTAGAAGGGCAGCGGAGCCTGGAATGAGACTCCACAGGGACGTGGCCACTGTGCCCTGTGAGATACCCTTGGAACAAGCAGGAAAGCACAGGGGTAAAACCACAGCAGGATCACCCAAAGCACAGCCCAGGGGCACAGCCCTCCCAGCCCAGCCAGCTGCAGGAAGGGCCACAGAACACCCGGAGCTGCAGCCACCAACTGGGCTGCCCGTGGCAGCTGGCACGGTGTGGCCAAGGCAGCAGCGAGTGCCACAGGGCTCAGCCCACCCAGGGCTTGGCTTCCCTCCATAAACTTGAGGAGTTCAGGAAATCCACTAAAAAAGCACCTTCAGAGGAAGCCCTGGAAGAAGTTCTGGGGATAGGGATTTCCTGAGGAGCTGCACTGGTACATGCCAAGAACATCTCTGCCCTGTGGCAGAGCACGAGGCCCTTGACGCCCACTCTGATGCAGAGCAGAAGTGACCACAGAGGCTGCTGCAGCAAAGAATTCCCAGCAAGGAGTAGAGGAAATCCTGTCAATTTTAGGATTTCTACATGGTTCATCAAGCTTCCATTTGAGCACTGAAGCTGAGCAGCAGATCTCTCCTAGGGGGAGTAGGATAGAAGGAGGTGTGGAGAGGAACAACCCTTCTCCTGACACAGCCTGGCATTCCTTACCCTCGACAGCAGAGGGATTCCCACAAGTCTTGCCTCCAAGAAAGTAGCAGCAGGGGCTGGAAAATCCTCCTGTGATCCCATTCCAGCAGAGGCAAAGCAGAGGCTAAGCCCAGCCAGATGGCCAGCTCCAAAACAAAGCACCTGCAAACTTGCCAAGTGCTACATTCCAGCAGCAGCACATCCCAACCTCATCTGGCTCCCTAGAGCTGCAGCAGCCAAACTTCCCTGCTTCCCAGGGAAATGGGAGTTCAGCACAGGGCATCAGCCAACTGTGTTATGTTGTACAAGGGGCACAGGCACAGGAGAGCCCTCCCTGAGCACTCCAGCCCCTGGATCAGCTGTGCCAGGTCCTTATCAGCTCTGGTGGGCTCCGAACACCCACCTTCCCGCTGGTCTGGGGTCAGCTGCTCCTTGGGGAACTCCACATCAAAGGTGATTATTAGGGAGCCTTTGATGTTGTTGTTATCAAAGTTTGGAAGACCCTCTCCCTTCTTCCACAGTTTGGCGCCGGGTTTTGTGATTTTATCCCGAGCAACGTGAACCTGGAGGGAAAAGGAATTTTAGGACATCATTATAGTGTTGCAGAATCCCAGAATCACTGAGGTTGGAAAAGACCTCCAAGATCATCTAGTCCAGCTTGCGACCAACCATCACCTTGTCACCCAGCCCAGAGCACTGAGTGCCACGTCCAGTCGTTCCTTGGACACCTCTCTAGTCATTCCGTGTTGTGTGTGTGCACCCCAGTACTCCAACACCCTTTCCAACCCTCTGGAAAGCTCCAACTGATGTTGGAGCTTTGACCCTTTGCCAAAACCTGTGGTATCAACGGATCCAGGCAGGACATGTGCCAGAACTAACACTAGCTGGGACAGCATGGAAGTGAGACCCACACTTGAGAGCTTGTTTTGGCTCCATGGGAATCGGCCTGGAAGGCTCTAGCTGAGGGAATACTGGATATAACCAGACTCTGAGCAAGCACAGGAGATCTGCAGGTAGCTCTGGGTTCCACAGCACCTTGGGCCTCACCTTGTGCCCATCCAAGTGGGCAATATCCATCTCAAAGCCTGTCAGTGCCTCGACCAGCGAGATCGTCACGTTTGTGTACAAGTCGTCTCCTCTCCTTTCGAACACTGGGTGCCTGTGGAAATGAGAGACATTGAACTTTCCTCCTTCCCCAGAGGGGAAACAGGTCCTTCAGCATCTTCCCTTCTCTTTGGGAATTTGGAGAATTCACAAATAGGAGGGGAAGTGAGGAATGAATCAAATTTAGCCTCATTTTCCTGTGCAGGATAAGTACTGCCCAATGCCCTTTCTATTTCTAGGGCAGGGAGTGCTGAGGTGTGACAAGAAGTGACTCACACAACGATCTTCTCAGTAGTGAATTTCCTTACAACAGGGAGATGGTGTATTTGTGGAAAAAGGAGGTATTTCATGTGAATCACACCCGGTGAATTCAAGCCAATAAGATTAAGATGCTTTGATAACCCCACTTCTAACGAATCCAGCTACTCCAGCACCATCAGGGTTGGACATCCTGCACAGCCCTGAGTGCCAGGGCTGCACCAACACGCTGCAGGGCAAGCTCCATGCCAGAGTGGGCAACACTGGCCAGAAAATGCCTTGCAAGCTGCCTTTATAGTCAGCAGGAAGAGTCTAATTAGGCCAGGGACTTACTTAAGAACTTTTATTCGGAAGCGCAAATCACCGGGCTCCCCATCCACGTGGGGTTCACCTGGGAGAGAGAAGGAATTCGAGGAGATAGTTATTTTTTTTCAGGAACAAGCAGGATATCAAACACAGACTTGCAGCTCACATGTTAAAGGAAAAAGAGAAACAACTAGTTGATCTTTAGATAAATAAAACTCTGCTTAAATATATCTAAAAGACCTTAGGACTCTCTGGGTGTTGCGTCAGCGGGGTCACACCTCTCTGCTGCTGTGGAAGACCTGCCTGCCTGTCAGTGGTGTCCTTCATCTCCTTGGGCACAGGGGATTCCCCCACACACTCAAGCCTGGAGCAGATGCTCCTGCTCAAGTGTTACCTGAAACATCAGACCTGGTGCTGGTTTAGTGCCCGTCCCCACTCCCAGCCAAGGGACGCTCCTGGATTTCAGCACATGCAGAGGACACAGCACTTCCAACCACCACGAAGTGGGGCTTGGACACTCCCAGTGCCATGGAGAACGGCCTTGAATCATGGAAACGGAGCAGGCCAGGGCTGAGCACACACCCACCTTCCCCAATGAAGGGGTACTCCATGCCATCCCTCACCCCCGGCTCGATCTCCACCTCCAGCGTCCGCTCCTCGTTCACAAGCCTGAAAATGGGAAGAGCAACCCAGCGCTAAGTTTTTAACTCTATTTCAGCTTTATTCCAGCTTTTTAGGTGTGTTATGGGGTAATGGGAACACCCCCACAAGCTCACACGTACTCTTGCCTTGCTCACATCTAAAACTGGAGGGTCAGTGCTGCCTTTTTTAGGTGCTCAACTAGTAGGGGAGGCAAAGTTAAAAGCTCCTAAATGCACAGGCAGCACCTGGAAGTGTGACCACAACATGGCATTCCCTTTCCAGCTGTTCCCAGCTGGAAGCTGCGTGCTTCCCCAGATGTACTGAACCAGATTTAGTTGTGGCACTCCCACTGTAGTGTGACTGTGCAAGGAATAAAAGGCTGGAAGAGGGAAGTGGGGAGCTCTCCATCTAACAGAGCTCTGCTGCAAGAATAAAGACTGGCCCATTGCAAACGAGAAACCTGCGTTAGGACTTCCCACATTCCCCAGGTCTTACCGGGAATTCAGGCACTTTCCCCCACCTAGCGGTCGGTTTGGGAATAAACATCCCTATATTACTCGGTAAAATCACAGGATTTAGGGTTCTGAGCAGCAGTGGAGAGCATTCGACTCACTTGACGTTGGGACACTCATCACAAACGACCTCCTGGGTCATCTGGAAGCGCCCAGGCCCCAGCTGCGTTGTCCTCATCTCCTGCCGGCAGTTGCATTTCCGTTTGCCCGGCGCCTGTCTGGCCACTGGCTTGTTCCTGACAACCTGCAGGGAAGAGGGAGAGCTTGGTGCCAGCACTCCTGGGGCTCCACAAGGGTCTGGATTTCTCAAACAGCCTGAACACAGAATGGTTTGGCTTGGAAGGGACCTCGAAGATCATCTAACTCCAACCCAGTGCCACGTTTTCGTGTGCGACCTCAGCAACACACCCCGAGTTTTCACCTTGTGGTCACGCATTAAACAGCAGGAAAACTCTCTCTGACACCACAATTGCCATTTCCTTTCCTTTTCCTGCACACCTTTCCACACAGGAAAGGGAACACCGGGATGGAACACCTCACACTTTGGTTGTGACACTTCCCTGTCCCACAGAACAGGGAAACTATTTGGGGTTCCCCAAACACCCAAAGCACAAAATCAGTCAATGCAAACACCAACGTGCAGAACAGGAGGGATTGTCAGCACCAGAAATGGAACTTGCTTAAAAGAAACAGCAATTTTCACATACTTTTCCCAATTATATAATCCAAAAACTTGCAGTGACACGTTTGGCCACACAGAGAGACCATGAAAAATCCTTGGTGTGGTTTTGAAGGAATTGCAAAGTGAATTTGAAGCTTATGAACAGGCCCTCAAATATCATTAAATTCTACACCTGCACTCAGCTAGTGACTGACAGCCAATAAATAAGTATTATCCCACTTTACAGAGACACAGCCAGATGGAAAAGGTGGATAAATGTGTGGTTTCTTCAGTAAACTACAGCAAAGAGCACCACAACACCCCCCACGGGCAGACACTGAGAACAGGACCATCTCTTGGAGCTCTGTTTTTTTGGGGGAGATATTCTGAGCACTGGTCAGGCACCTCAAACCTGGCAACACTCTGGAAAGTGAACTTACTTCTACGAAGTTCCCTGAATACACCTCCTCCAGCGTGACCTCCAGGTCCACGATGATGTCACTCCCCCGGGGAATGTTCCTGTCCTGCTGGCGAGGGTTCCCTCCAAACATGAATCCAAAGTCCCCAAAGAAGCTGGAGCAAAGCACATGGGTTAGTTCAGGAAGGAATCCTGGGCAAATGCTTCAGTCCCCCTAAAGAACAACCTCCTCACAGTCCTAAAGCTCCAGAGAAAACTCAGGAACATCTTTTCGCTCCTCCAGGACACCGCAAGCAAAGCAGCCACTTTGGAAAAGTTTCCTGTATTACAGAAACCAGGTTTGGGAGCAGGAACATCTCAAAATCTGCCCAAGGGAAGTCCCCTCTGATCTGCTCTACTGCTCAGCTGCCACTGCAAGGTGTAAACTCTAAGTAGGTTTGTTTTCAGTGGTTTGAAGACAAAAGAGATGAGGAAAAATTCCTAGAAAACCTGTATATTGTCCCCCACAAGCAGCACAAGTTCTCACCCAGGATCACAAGAGATGAGCAACTACAGGGATGACTTCAGGAAGTCTGTGCCTGGCTGATCCAAAGGGGCAGAAAATCAGGTGCAGGTGCCTTTAGACTGTAATGCTCCAAATTCTACAGTTGCTTTGTTGCTACAGCAACACTTTGCAGAAGGGGAAGTGTCCCCAAAGGGCACACGAGGTGTGGCAACAGGTTAAACCTCAGTCATGCACAGGGAACTTGGGAAAGTCCCCACATGTTTGATGCAGGTGCTGCACCTGACAAATCACCCACAGGGGTGTCCATGTGGGAAGTCACCCCTGGTTCCTGTTTGCTGCCCTTGTAGCAGGGAGTGGTGCACAACCAAAGGGAGAATGTCACGTGGGACACCCACTGGACATGTATTTCCTCAAATGCTCCATCTCACAGCACATCAGTGACCTGGACGGGGTAAAACCCACGAGCTTGAGCATCACAAAATCAGAGCTGCAGCTGGAGAACAGCCTAAAGTGGGAAAAGCTCCTTACTGGGAGAAGATGTCTCCGTGGGAGCTCTGGTGCCCGTCCTTCAGTCCCTCCTCACCGTAGGCATCGTACTGCTTCCTCTTCTCCTCGTCTGACAGCACCTGGAAAACACATGGAAGCAGGAAAGGCATCACCTGCAGCTCAGGGCAGTTGTTTAACAAGGCTCTGAAGGCCACAGGACTCTGCACTTGGGGACAACCAGCGAGGCTTTATGTCACAGAAGCCTTGTCTAGGACTTGCTTGCTGTGCTGGTCTAGAAAAGTTAAACATTTATCACTTAAACCCATAAAAAATTACATTCAGTTTATTAAAACAACATGGAAAATACAGACACTGAGTTTATCTTAAATATTAAAAACAAATTAGAAGGAATAACTCAGATCCTACAAGGACACACTGAAAAAAAAAATCATATACCACCACCCCTGTGGCTCAGTCAGGACTTTTAAGACTCTGAAGTTTTAATTCTGAAGTTTTGATCACATTTACTATTCCTTTCCCTGCTGATCACATTTGGGAAGGTCAGAGTTGCCAGGTGAGCTTCCAGAAGGCTGGAGAGGAGTGGGAACAAGAGGACAAGTGGCTAAACCATGAAAACCAGCCTGAAATTTGGGGTGCCTGGAGGAGCTGTGGCTGCCCCATCCCTGGAAGTGTCCAAGGCCAGGCTGGATGGGGCTTGGAGCAACCTGGGCTAGTGGAAGGTGTCCCTGCCCACAGCAAGGGGTTGGAATGAGCTGGGTTTTGAGGTCCTTCCCATCCACACCATTCTGGAATTCTGTGCAGTTATAAATGCCAGCAACAGGGACAAAACCACTGGTGGCCTCACGAGTTTCACCCAGTGGGTGAGAGTTCAATTTTCCCTTTGCCACTTGAGATTTCCAAGGAAACTGCTCCCAAACCCATCCTGAGACTAATGACTACATGCAGAAGGGTCCCAGCTCCCTCTCCTGGGATCAGTGTCCTTCCTAATGGAAACAGTTGCATTCAGACCAGGCAGCTCTGGGCTGGAATCACCGAGGCTGTCAAAACAAAGACACTGAGGAGTTCCATTAACCTACATTCCCCACAGTTTTTCGGGAAAGCTTTGCCATAATCAACTCCTCAAACCCCTGGCAGTGGTGCTGCCAACAAAGGCTTTATGGTGAGGAAAATCCTGGTTTGGGTTCTAAGGGACACACAATCCTGGCTGCATTTTGCCCCAAACCCTCAAACCAACCCGCTGCATCTCCCACTGATTTAGCAGGAGGATTCCCAAGCTGTCCTGGCTAAAGAGGGAGACAGAGACCTTCCAGGGCATCAAAACTTTCTTCCAAACCTGTTTTCAGAACCACACAGGTCAACACTGGATTTCTGATTTGATTTTACAACCATTTCCTCCCCAGTTTTTTAAATAAGAAGAATAATCTCAGCCACTGGCAAAGATTTAAACAAACTGGGAAATTTAAATAAACTTGAGGAAGAGGTAGAAAAATCCTTTCCATGCATGAAGTGCCACCAAATGTGACAAGACCCCAGCTCACAGGAAGGACACCAAGCTCACAGCTCCACGAGCTGCTGCAAAAGAGAGGGAAATACTTTTTTCCAC
>NW_016690641.1:45357-46822 GCF_001604755.1 Lepidothrix coronata
GGAAGGAAGGGAATCTGATATAATTGTGGAAGGTCCCTGTCCATGGAAGGGGGTGGAGTGAGATGATCCTTAAGGTCCCTTCCAACTCAGAGCATTCCATGATTTCATGAGAATAAAAAGTGTAAGATAGAATCCAAAACAGCAACAGGATGAAGACGGAATTTGCTGAGAGGAGGAGAAGGAAGGAAGGGAATCTGATATAATTGTGGAAGGCCCCTGTCCATGGCAGGGAGTGGGCTGAGATGATCCTTAAGGTCCCTTCCAACTCAGAGCATTCCATGATTTCATGAGAATAAAAAGTGTAAGATAGAATCCAAAACAGCAACAGGATGAAGACGGAATTTGCTGAGAGGAGGAGAAGGAAGGAAGGGAATCTGATATAATTGTGGAAGGCCCCTGTCCATGGCAGGGAGTGGGCTGAGATGATCCTTAAGGTCCTTTCCAACTCAGAGCATTCCATGATAATAAAAGATGTAGGATAGAATTCAACAAACTGACAGGGAGGGCATGGAATTTGCCATGGTAACAGAGGGAGGATGGATTGCACCTGCACCTTATGGAAGAGCCTTCCCATTCCCTACATTCCCTTTCTCATTCCCCTACAGAACGTTACAGGATGGATCCTCCCGAGTCTCCCTGGCTCCACGAGCCCCCCTCCACCCCTCCCAGCTCCAGGTCTCACCTCGTAGGCAGCTCCCAGGTCCTGGAACTTCTCCTGTGCTCGCGGGTCGTCGGGATTCCTGTCGGGATGGAGCTGCAGCGCCAGCTTGCGATAGGCCTTCTTAATGTCCTTGATGGAGGCGCCACGGGAAACCCCCAGGATCTTGTAGAAATCCCTCCTGCAGGGGGAGAGAGAGGAAGGGAGAGGGAGGGGAAGGAGAAGGGGATGGGAAGGAAAGAGAAAGGGGAAGGGAAAGGGAAAGGGAGAGAGAGGAGGTGGGACACGCAGAGGGAGAGGGAAGGGGAAGACAAGGGGGAGGGGAAGGCAGAGGAATGGGAAGGGAGAGAGGAAAAGGAGAAGGGGATGGGGAGAATGGGATAGGAAGGGAGAGGGGATGAGGAGGGAAAACGGATGGGAGAGAGAGGGCATGAGAGACGGGAGAGGGAAATGGGAGAGGGGAAAGGGATGAGGGAATGGGGTCAGGGGATGGGATGAGGAGAAGGGATGAAGGGAATGAGAGGAATGAGATGAGATGAGAGGAAGGGATAAGGGGAAAGGGAGAGGGGAAAGGGAGAGGGGAAAGGGAGAGGGGTCCAGTCAGCTCCGCAGCCGCCGACCCCGAGGGGCCCGGCGCGGCGCCGAGGCTGAACCCCCGCACTCCCCAGTGCCGCGGGCGCGTCCCAGCGCACTCACCCCGCGGCGGCCTCCCCGCAGAGGCAGAGCAGGAGGAGGCAGAGGCGGCCGATCCAGGCGGGGGCCATGGCGGGGCCGGGCCGGGCCCTGAGGGAGCGGCGGCGGCGGCGA
>NW_016690642.1:0-1172 GCF_001604755.1 Lepidothrix coronata
TGGGTAGGTAATCACCCAAGGCAGAAAACTGTCCTCCCCATTCAACATCCCTCCCCCACAGGCAGCAGGGAAAAGAAAATTCCCGTTCAGTTTTTTAGAACAAGTAAACACATTGTCACGGTCTGATGAGACTGGACTGTTTGCTAAAGAGGATGAGTTATGAGGTAGACCAAACTCCTCCCTCTCTGCAATTGTAATGTTAAATTAAGGGGCTTTACTCGAGGAAAATGTGGAAAAACAGAAGAAATAACCCTTTATTAAAAGATATATGTATGTTGGCAAAAAAAAACAGTAACAAGGAACAACAACAACAACAACAGCAACAACAAGTCTAAATGAAAACTTCTCTGAAACTCCCCTCCTCTGACCTTTAGCACAGTCCTACTTGTGGCCTGCAGGGGGCGCTGTTGGATCGCTGGAAGGAGCAGGGTCTGCAGTACCCTGTCGTGGCCGGCAGGGGGCGCTGTGGCTCCGGCAGTCACCCCGCCGGAAGAGGGGGCTGGGGAGAGAGGTCCCGGACCGCGTGGGGAAGCTGAGAAGGGGATGGGGGGTCCTCGCCTCCGTGGGGACGAAAAGGAAGGCAGGCAGTACACTCCCACGGGAGCTCACCGCTGTCTCAAGTGGCGAGGACTCACCGCAGTCCCAGGTGGTGGAGTCTCAGAAAAACTTCCCCTCCTCTCCCGCGGGCAAGCGAACTCTCTGCTGAGGCACAGCAGCTCCGGGGAGCGGGACAGTCAAGCAGGTCGAAGCCAGCGGGAATGAAAAGTCCAGCTCACCCAGATTAACAGCCAAAAAGAAGACTGGACTCTGGTCTCCCTCCCCGAAGATACCAGTGTGCACCCAGGGAGCCAGCCAAAGCACTCTGCCCCTCACCTTTCCGGAAAAAAAACAGCCCCTGCCCGTAGTTAATCGGCAATTAACCTAAGGTAGCCACATACTTTGTGACGCTAATGACCTCCCTTCCCCCTCCGAACTCTGTTTCTCTTACAGGGAAAGCAGGGGAAGAGAAAATTCCTCTTTCAGATTTATAACCCAGGACACCCGTGACACTGGGGAACAAATCCCCCAGTTTATTTCCCCCATCTCTACACTGTCATCTCCTTTGAACACTAGGCTGGGCAGGGATTCTTACTGTCATTGGATCTCTGTGAACACAAACAGAGCTGTCCTTG
>NW_016690642.1:5740-7489 GCF_001604755.1 Lepidothrix coronata
CCACTTTGCAGTGCCTGGGGGGGATCTCTGTGCGCTGCTCTGCTTCTCGCTGCTCATCCTTGAATGGGTTTGGCAACTTGCAGCTGTCATGGCCAGACCTACAGGTGCTGCTTTGTCCTTGTAGGGGGTGAAAGTGCTCAGAAAAGGAGTCACTGAAATTACAGGGGTGTGGGTGAGGGGCTGGAGGTGGGGGATGCTCTTCTTGTCTTTGAAGAATCCTTTTGGACATGCCCTGTTCTCATGGTTTGAGATAGTCCCAAAATCCAATCCCCTAGCTCCATCCCCCTCCCACATCTCAACCTAATGTGAGATGGGCTTTTCCAGACAAAACACACCAGACTCAAAGTGGGGGAAAGGGAATATATTACAGTGACTGTACAAATAAATACCATATCACATTATACACACGATCACAATATCTCTACCATGACATATAGTATTTACAATGGATCAGGTCTCCTCTCCCCTCCAAATAAAAGTCCAGGAGGGAAAGAAGGACAGATCCCTTCCAGTCCTTAAGCAGCAGGATCTTCTAATGCAGCAGGTTCTGTCTGTCTTCTCCACATGCAGCAGCTGATAGCTGGCTTTCTGCCAGCATCCACGAGGGAGGTATCCAAGCCTCTCTCTCGGCCCCATCGCCTCACAACCGAGGGGTCTTCCGTGGGCTTCGTAACCCCAGACAAGGTCGTATCACCACGTCATATCACGAAGACACGGGGGGTCTTCGTGAAGGTCTGGTATCTTCAGGAGACTCAACTCCTTTCTTGCAGGGCCTCTGTGCCACTGCCTCTCAGGCTGCCACCGTGGCAGCAGTGCAAGGGGGGGGGAGCCAAGGTCAACTCCCCCTGCATTCCATCGAGCCGTCCTGGTCCAGCTCCCGGGATGCTCTGAGCTTCTCAGCTCCTCTCTCTCTCCGGTGCTGCTGTACTCCAAGGCTCCTCTAAAATAGGAGTCCATCTACTCCTCCTTTCTTGGAGGTCTCAAAGGAGTTTGAGGGGCTGGTACAGTCTTACCCCAAACTCTGTAGCTCTCAGCTGCTGGCTCTCTTTCTCCTGGCTCTGTCTTCCAGGAGTCTTCTCTGCGGTGCTGCATGTTTCTGTTGCTTCTTGGTCTTATCTCTGGCTCTCTGCCACCGTTTCTCTGGTCAGCGTCGGCTGCTGCTCTGCTCCCATGGAGAAAAAAAACATCTCCTGGCATAACTACAGGCACCTAGCCCAGCTTTATGCTGTTCCAGGTCCCTGAAGCCCCCAGCCGGGGCTGGGAGGGGGCCAGAGGGCCCAAGGGGCACAGAGACCCTACCTCGTGGCTCACAACATGGCCACCTCTCCTCAACAACCAAACTACAACTCATCTCTTCCGGTCTGGTTGTGGTATGTTTACATTTCCGCAGGAGCACCCATTGGGCAGAATTTCAAAACTTCCAAGGGTTACCACCCCTTGGGGTCTACCACTTCTCTTAGCCTCTGGGGAAAACAAAGTCCAAACCACTACACCTGTCCTACAGACCCAGTGTCTCTTCATTAGGAGCTTTGAAGCAGAGTGCTCATTTGGGCTTCTTTCCCACTGCAAAGAATTGTTTACCCTGGTAGCTCCTGGGTTCTGCCTTGGTTGCTGCTGGGAGTGAGGAGGCAGAGCCGCCTCTCTGAGTAAGGCTGGGCCCTTGAAAGTGGGTGTGTGCAATTTTGTGCTGGGCAGAGCTCTCTTTTTCTTGTGGTGGTTGAAGGTGCACTGTCTCCTTCAGGCACAGGC
>NW_016690642.1:10393-11525 GCF_001604755.1 Lepidothrix coronata
GGAATGTGCTGGCAGGTCCCTGAATCCAAAGGCTGCCCAAGGCAGATTCCCACTTTGCAGTGCTTGGGGGGATCTCTGTGGGCTGCTCTGCTTCTCGCTGCTCATCCTTGAATGGGTTTGGCAACTTGCAGCTGTCATGGCCAGACCTAGGGGTGCTGCTTTGTCCTTGGAGGGGGGGAAGGTGCTCTGCAAAGGAGTCACTTAAATGACAGGGGTGGGGGATGCTCTTCTTGTCTTTGAAGAATCCTTTTTGCTATGCCCTGTCTTACAGATACAGTGTGTCTTCATTAGTAGCTTTGACTAAGAGTGCTAGTTTGGTCTTCTTTCCCACTGCAAAGAATTGTTTGCCTTGGTAGCTGCTGGGTTCTGCCTTGATTGCTGCTGGGAGTGAGGAGGCACAGCTGCCTTTCTGAGTAAGGCTGGGCCCTTGAAACTGGGTGCGTGCAATTTTCTGCTGGGCAGAGCTCTCTTTTTCTTGTGGTGGTTGAAGGTGCACTGTCTCCTTCAGGCACAGGCAGCCCACCAGGACACATTAGAAAAAATCCGAAGCAGTCATTTGGACTCCCTGAAAAACCAGTTTGAAGAGAGAATTAGAGATCTTGACCGTGCACTGGGAAGGAGAAAAAGCAACCAAGCAGAAAGACCTTTTCAAAAAGAATCCACCCAGGCAGAAGTGGAAAAGTATAAAGAGCTGTATCTGGTGGAAGCGAAAAGCAGAAAAAGCCTCACCAAGAGACTGGAAAGGTAAGTCCCTGCTGTTTTGGACTGGTACTAAGAGACTCCTTTTTCCTCATGCATTTTCCTTCTTAAATCCCTTTTCTACATCTGGCCAGCGTCAGGTGTGAAAGCAGAACGTGGCATCTTTGTGGGGAAAGTTCCTTCAGACCCTTGCCTTCCTGAGACCTGTCTTCCTTTCTCTTTAGAGTTCCAGCAGTAACAGCACAGTAGCGCCACTCTGGCATTGCTGGTGTCTTTTTCAAGTTGCTGTTGTTTTAGCAGGCAGTCTTTTTGCCAGTCTCTAATCTCCTCATCCCGTGGGTGAGAGAAAAGACGAATCTTGTGCCCTTTGCTGTTTGAATAAGGAGAGGCCTCTCGGAGAAGAGAGTTGGATTCTGTGAATCCAAAATAAGGT
>NW_016690642.1:14825-16097 GCF_001604755.1 Lepidothrix coronata
TTGATTGTTTTCATCCAAGCAGCCCTTGCCCTTCTTGAAGGAGAAGCCTAAGGATTCTTCGGAGGACTGCAGGATGCTATTTTCCATAGGTTGCCCAAATGATTCAGGAGAGGGATCTATGGAATGATCCTGGAGCCTAGTTTGAAGGTTTGCCTGAAAGCTGTCTCTCCCTTTAGCTGATTGAAGATCTTTAACTTGGAGTCTCCTGCTTGGAATACCTCCCCTTTTAGGTTTGAACTGAAGGTTGAAGTGAAGTTTACAGCCAAATAGAACAATCGAAAAGGGAGGTGGAAGAACGAGCCGAGCAGGAAATAAGACCAAAACTACAAGTCTGGTTCTCTCTTCAACTGGGCTGGAACATCTTGTCAACAATTTGAGTCGGAACAATCTCAGTCTGCGAGGAGGCTCTTGGCTCATGCTGGATGTTCTTATGCCAACTTGGTCTTGAATAAACTGAAGAGTCGAGTAGGTGTCCTTGTTTTCTTCTGTTGCCCCTGCCGGCTTTGCTTCTGCCATTCCCCGATCCCAAGGCTGTCCCCTCTTCTTCCCTCTGCTTGCCTCTGGGACAGGTGGGGACCTGTCCAGCTTGGGTAGAAAGGGCCTGGCTGCCCGAACTGTCCTGACATTTGAGGAGAACTGCTGCGTTTGGTGACAGAATTGGAGCTCTTTGGACCTAGGTGGGAGGGATGAGGAGAGTCCTATTTTTGAAGGTTTATTAAGGCTTTCTTCCCAGGCCGGGAGTTAAGACTTCTCTCTCTGCCCTTGGTCTGAGTGCAAATCAGTGCGGCAGACATCTTCAAGGCTGAAAGAGAAGCCAGGCCTGAAGACCGAGCCAGAGCTGTCCTCTGCTCCCTTCAGCTCTGCTCACAGCTGCATCTTCAGCCTGTCCCAGAGGCCAGGCAAATGCGTCCCCTTCCTCTGTGAAGGCTTGAAGCACAGTGGTGTTAAGATCATGGCCTCCAGGTGAGCTATTGCTCCTACTCGGTTGCCAGAGTCTTCCAGTGCTTTCGAGCCCTCCTCTTTGTGTTCTGGGCAGAAGATAATGGGTGAGTTTGTGGTAGCCATATGTCCTAGTTAAAACAGCTGGGACCGATTCATCACTGGATGGGTGTAGCCCAAAACTGTGTATTCTATGGCCCTCCATGCCATTTCCCAGAAACTGTTGTCGGGTGTGTGTGTGTGTGTGTGTGTGTGTGTGTGTGTGTGGTGGTCTGCCTGTGGGGTGTGTGTGTGTGTGTGTGTGTGTGTGTGTGTGTGTTGGTCTGCCTGTGG
>NW_016690642.1:18903-35271 GCF_001604755.1 Lepidothrix coronata
AGGGAACTGCCTCTTGGGAGTGTTGGCACCAAAATCTTGCTCTTGAGGGGGTGCAGGGTCACAGGGGACACGAGGCTTTAAAGGGCTGGGCCGGATGGTGTGCAGGGGTGGGTGGCAGCAGTGGCATTTCCTCGTGGTGGCCTTGGCACAGCAACAAGGGCCAAGGAGCCAGATGTGTCACCGGGAAGGGCAATCGATGTCCCCGTGGGTCCCAACACTGCCCAGACTTTCTCCAGCCCTCCAGGAGACACTGGGGACATGGGAGACATGGGGGAAGTGTGGATCATGGGGATGGGGAGTCCTGGCAGATCTCCAAGAGGATACAGGGGCAAAAAGGGGGGTAGGAGGATCCCCATTGGAGGACATGGAACTGGGGGGGCCTGCTGGGTCCCCATGAGGATAAAAGGACAATTGGGGCTGGGGAGTCCCAAGTGGAGGACATGGAATTTGGCTGTTGACTTGGAAGTGCCCCTTAGTTCCTCAAAGAATAATTCATTGGTGTCATTGTCCTGGCTGGGAGGTCTGTACTGGACTCCCATGGTGACATGGGCATTATTTGTTTGCTTTGGATTCTTACCCAGAGGCTCCCAACTGTGCCACTGCCAACTGTGAGCTCCACACATTCTAACCCTTCCATTACATACAGTGCCACCCCTCTGCCTCTCCTGCCCTGCCCATCCCTCCTGAAGAGCCTGTAACCATGTAACCATCCAACAGGGCACTACAGTCACAGGGCTCATCCCACCAGGGTTCTACTTATGCCTCTGAGACTGGGCTAAACCTTCAAGCTCCTCTTTGTTCCTCATGCTGGTGCATTGGTGTAGAAACATTTCAGGTGTGGTCCATTGCAGCCAGTACTCGTGAAGCGGATTGAGGGATCCCATTAGTGCTCATTTTCTCAAGTTTTGGCACTACATCGCTCATCACTGGTGAACCTGGTTTTGTTCCTTCCCCCTTTCAAGCCAGCTGAAAGCTCAGTCAACAATCCCTCTGGCTCCTGTGCTAGAACTCTTTCTCCCCTCTGAGACTGCTGCATCCCATCAGGTATCAGCAGACCAGGTGTTGATCGATCAACCCATGGTCAAAAAAAACAAAATTTTCCCAATTACACCAATCTCCGAGCCACTTGTTGACCTGATGGATCTGCCTATTCCTATCAATATTATTCCTTGTTATCAGAAGAATCAAGGAAATCACTCCCTGTGCTCCTCATCTCTCTAGACAAAACACAGGAGGCCTCACAAACACCCTGAAAAGCCTTTCCAAAACCCTGGCCCAAGGTCTCAGAGCCAGTAGGAAAAAAAAGAAATTGGCTCAGGGCAGGAAGGGAACAGTGCTGAATGTGTCTGAATTTCAGCTCCCTCCCGGTGCCATTGAGGAAAGGAGAGGGCTGTGGGTGTAAGGCCCAGCAGCAGAAAGTCCCCCATCATGGTCCCTCTCAGACAGATGTAGGAGAACAAGGGGTTTTTGTGCCCCATCCCAGTTCAAGGCTTGCAGGGTGAAGGAGGCAGCACTGGCAGAGCCTGATTTGCCCCCAGGGGGCAGATGAGTGAGCAGGCATGTGGCAGCTGCTCAGAATAACCACCCTGAAGCAAACCAGACACAGAGAGGAAAGGAAACACACACCTCAGGTCTGGAGGTGAGAGCCCCCTCAGCATGTTGGAGGATGATCCCAGACTGGCAGGTGTGGCTCATGTGCTGGGGGGTCCTGCTGCCATCCAGATGGGCCTGAACAGGCTGGAGAAAAAGGGGCTGACAGGAACCTCTGCAAGGTCAGCAAGGAGAAGGGCAAATTCCTGTAGTGGGGAGGAACAAGGCCAGGCATCAGCACATGCTGGGGGACACCCAGCTGCAAAACATCTGGGCAGAAAAGGACCTGAGGGCTCTGCTGGGCTCCAAGCTGAGGAACCTGCTCTTCCCACAAAGGGATAGTGGTATCCCAGGCAATACTGGAGGAGTGAGGCCACAGGTTGAGACAGGGGATCTTTGCCTTCTGCTCAGCACTGGAGAGGCCACAGCTGCTGTTCGGGGCTCCCCAGGACGAAAGAGATACAGTCAGAGTGGAGAGAGTCCAGGGAATCCCCACACAGATGACTTAGGGACTGGAGGATTTCTCCCATGAAGTGATGCCTTAAAATCTATATCATATAGATTTTAGTATAGCTTGCTAGTACCTGTAGACAGCTAGTAGTTTTGTGCAAAATTCCTAAAAGTTCTGTTTAACACTCTTTGTTAAGATTTTCAATAGAAAAGGGATTTTAACGAGATGAAGAGTTCTCTATCAAATTTGGGAGGCGTATTGAGGGTGGTACTAAGAAAGGAATGGTTTTGGAAGTGGGTGTAACAGGTGAGATAATGTCCAAATATTGTCATTAGATGACAGTATAAAATTGTAACACCTATGTAGTTTGGGATGCACACTTTGGAAAATATTCCTCTGCATCTGGCTTGTTGTAATAAATGAGTGCTTTTCCTTCCTAATCCTCAAGAAGAGTTTTAAAGAGTTATTTTCTGGCTTTTCAGGCATCAGAAGAAAGGCTGGGAGAGCAGGGACCGTTCAGCCTGGAGAGCAGAAGGCTTGGAGGGATCTCAGCAATGTTTATGAACACCTGAAGGAAGCTCTTCCCAGAGGTGCCAGGGACAGAACATAATGCAATTGGAAAAACTGAAACACAGGAGGGTACCCCTAAACATCAGAAAACACTTTCTTACTTTGAGAGTGACCAAGCCCAGGTTCAAGTTCCCTACAGAGGCTGCGGAGTCTTTGCCTTGGAGACATTCCAAAGCCATGTGGAGATATGTGGTGGGGTGACCCTGACTGGTTTCCAGGTGCCCACAAAGCTGCTCCATTACTGTCCCTCCTCAACAAAATGTCAACTCATAGACAAACAGGAAAGAGATACTAGGTTTTTCAGAAAAACTCACACTCAACCTGTAAGACCCCAGGCTCTTCTCATGAGCTCATTGAAGGGGTTTTATGTCAAAAGGTACCCGGTTTCAAAAATCCACCCGACAGATTTATTAAAAGGGCCTTCAGTACTTTTATACCCTGAGGCCACACACTGGAGAAATGCTGCAAAGCTTTTCAGGGGGTCAAAATAACACACTTTTACTGGCAAATTTTGGAAAAAGTTTAAAAGAAGCATTCAACCAACATAAAGCATTTCACAAAGCATTGATTTGTGAAATTCCAACCCATCCAAGTTTAAGTTACCCAAATATTAAGAAAAGGAAATTAAGAAGTAAAAAGAGAGAGAGAGAGAATTATAGCTACTGCCTTAGATCGAGCATAGAACCAGTTAACACAAATCCAAGAATGATAGGGCCGTGCACATGGAGGGCCTCACGGTGTTGGTTGTATTTGCTCTGGACTCCTGTGGCCATGACCCCCAGGTGGGGTTCTGGTCTGCCAGCCATTTGAGATCTGGGTTAGGGGTCCCCTGGGGTGTGGTGTGGGGCAGTGCTACCGGTGTGCCAGTGATTGACAGCTGCACGAGATGCTCTCATGGGGGCAGAGCACCACTGCACCTTGGCAGAATCTGATCTGTCCCCTCTCACACACGCAGAGTTGTTTTGAGCCAGTAATAATTTTAATAACTTTTTTCTCAGTCCCTCACACCACTTTTTGTCATACAAACATTAAAGTACATTTATTTTTCTTGAGCACATAGAGTTTCCCTCAAAACACTCTTCACTCTGATCCATAAGGCAAAAAACTCAGAGCAGACCACTCTGAGAGATCTGTCCTGTCCTTCATTAGCTTTGTTCAGGAGACACAAATTAGGCAGCAGCCTGATTACAATGGGATTTCATCACTGGCTGTACATAACTGAGCTTTGAAATGTGGACTAAACTATTCAACATCATCAAAAATCTACACTATTACCAGAGCCTGACGATCATGGTTTGCAGTAGCAGAGCCTAAGGAGAAGAAGGGAATGAATTCATCTCTCTGGCTGCTGCCATCAGCAATGCTAAAAGTGTACAGAGCTGCTTCCTTATCGTACACATGGTAGAAAGACACCTCCTTGGCTAGGATGTCCAGGAAGATCCCAATGACTTCCAACTTCCCCCTCACACTCAGACGGGTCTGAGGATCCGTGTAGGCCCAATAGTCTCGCCCATCTGCCAACCCGATGACCCAGAAGCCATTCTTAGGGCTCAGAGTCAGTGGCCCTTTGCGAGTCACAGGTGCCCGGGCAATACCCAAGGCCCAGTTTCTTCCTCCCTGAACAGACACTTCCCAGTAGAGCCTCCCATATCCGAATCTTTGCTTTGCCAACACACACAGATGGGAATCAAATCTCTTCTCATTGCCGGAGAAGTCTCTGATGATATCTTGCATGCCGAAACCTCCCTCTACCACTCTCTTCCCATCTGCAGATATTCCCAGTCCGGGATGAGCTGTGGCAGCGTCCAGGGTGACAACAACTGCAATGGTCACGTCAGGCCGTGAGGAGCAGAAAACACAAGCTCTGCTTTTCTGAGCCTTTCTCTTCTGGGCCCTCATCCCCCTCCCATTTGTCCTTCCCCCCTCTCAATGCTCAGGTTCCCTGGGCAGCCTCAGGGCACCTCGAGCTTCTCCCCTCCCCTCCCGCCACGTCCCTTCCTTGAGCTGCTGTCACAGAGAGTGGCAGCCTGGCACTCAGCCAGAGCTCCTGGGACTCCAGCAGGCAGCCCCAAGGAGGAGCCTGTGGGGCTGGACACCCTCTCCCTCCATCTCTGTGTTGCTGGGGAAAAGGACCAGGAGGTGACAGCAGCTGCAATTGGTTTTGGGTGTCAGGATTAACTCCTAGGCAAAGTCTGAAGGTGATTTTCAAGCTTTAGGCAGTTTCTCTTAAATAACAGGACAGCACCAGTCTAGATATTGCTGCCACATGGTGAAAGAGTGATCTGCACTGCCACAAAAATGTTTCTTGCCTCAGCTTTCCATGCTCAGCAGTGAATGGGAAGAACCCCTGGCAGGACTAGAGCAAGGGGCAATGGCATGAACTGAGCTCCTCTAGCTCTGCTCAGATTTAAAGAAGGAGCTGCTCTTGCAGTGGAGCCAAATCAGCTCCAGACACTTTTCCTGAAAGACCACAGAGGCCAAAGCAGGAGTGGAAGGGGGGGCTGCAGTGGCCAGTGCAAGCCGGCTGCCCCTGCTTCCCACAGCTGAGATGCTCCTGACAGGCACAGGCAGGGCCTCTGGCAGCACAGGGCAGGGAAAAAAGTCATCAAACTACCCTTGATCTGAGCATATTCTTCTCCAAACAGTTCTCTGAGGGGGTTGGACATGTTTTCGAGAGCTGCACTCAGGCTCTGAGGACTCACCTGCACGATATCCTCTATGCTTCTCTTTGTAGTACTGTATTTTGAAAAGCTCTGTGGGAAAAGAGAGAAGCAGGCAATTAGTGGATTTGTCAAGGCTTGCTGGGCCCCAGTGTGCTCAGTCAGCCCAAGCTGTTGGCCAAAAGGATGATGTTCTCCTGGAGTAACACGCTGCTTCTCTAACTTGTGAAGCACTTTGAGAAGTCCGAGGCCATCCTCCAAAGAGAGCAAAGCCTGAGGCACTGGGATGCTTTGTCTTTTAGCAGCAAGAACTCCAACTATCATTGAAATCAAGGCAGGAATTCTTGAGGAGAAGGAAAATGGCCTGCTGGTAGCAGAGGAGAAGGGATAGGAAACAAGGAACTGAATTTCCCTGCAGGAGACCTGTTTGTTTTGCCACAGAATGGCAGGAGCTGTATTTTCACTGGTCCCATCTGCCTGCAAGGCTACCCCTTCCTCAGGCAGCAGCCCAGCTACTGCCTGAGTATCTCCTGGACACAAGACTCCAGATGTGCATCACCAGGGCTGCTTCTCCCCTGACCTGCTGGCAATGCTCCTCCTAATGCCCCCCAGGATACCATTGTCCTCGTCCACAAGGGCACATGGCTGACTCTGGGAAAACATTTTGTTCACCAGGACCCCCAGGTCCTTCTCGGCAGAGCAACTTTCCAGCAGGTCACCCCCAGCCTGGAATGGTGCCTGGGGTTATTCCCTGTTTGGTTCTTTGAACTGCTTTGGATTGACTGACTGATGGAGGGCTGGGGAAAGAGCAGAGGCCCTGTGACCCTTCCCAAAAGGCCTTGACAAAGGTCTGATGGGCAGGATGGAGGGTAGGAACCACCCCTTTCCATCTCTCCAGAATGAATCTGTGAGCCATGGGAGACAACACACTTTCCCATGAGGAAGAGAAGTGGGGAAAGGGAGAGACATGGAAGAAAGACTTCAAATTGGGAACCGTTCTGACATATCAGAGACATAGAGAGCTCAGGACATGGGCTCTGTGCCCGCCCAGGGGAAGGTCCCCAGACACTGGGCAGAGAGTGCCGGGTGCTGCCAGTGTCCTCCCCTGCCCCACCTCCTGCACTGCCCGCTGAGATGCCCCTGAGCTGAGCAGGGGAGCACAGGGAGGGCTCCTCATGGGCACAGACACGCAGGGTGGGCACAGCCCGGCTTCCCCCAGCCTGGACCAGCAGTGGGGACAGGGAGAGAGATGGGGACAGGACTTTAAGGGGGAACCTTAACAAGTATCAGGGAATGAGGGGACCCACAGTACACACTCTTTACAAAGATGAAGGAGAGAAGAGGGCCCTTGAGCTCCTGCAGAGAAAATTTCAGCATGGAGGTGTTCCAGCGTCAGGATCACAAAAGCTGTTCCCCATGTAAGGACTGTCCTTCCCCATCCCCTTTGAGGAGCTGTGCAGGACGAGCTCACAGGACAGTTTGCCTGTAGAGCAGCTTTTGCCTTCAGAGACGTGAAGGCCTTGCTGGGGAATGGCCCTGCTCACCTAGTTTGTTCTCCAGGTCTGTTCTGAGCAACTGAATGTCACGCTGTGTGGACTGCTGCATGTTCTGGAAATCTTCCTGCAGAGTTTGAATTTTCTGGGAGACTTCATGGAGGTCCCTCTTCCACATGGATTCCAGGGCCCCTGTGGTATTTTCCACCACTTTCATTTCTGTGAAAAAAGAGAGGTATCCCTATGACACTGACATTACCCCCTTGAAGAGGAGACCACCCATCTGCCCTGCAGATGATAAAACTTCTGTTTTAAATTGTCTTTTTGAGGGTCTCTTCTCAGTGTGTTTTATCGTTCCTTCTCTCCCTCCCCACCTCAGAGAAACAAAGCTTGCACTTAAGGGGGCACCTGGAAATGGTTTTGATTTTGCCTTCTTTTTTTGTGCAGGGATGGGACAAGAAACTCAGACTCAGTTCCCACGGAGAATAATAAAATGTTAAGGGTTGGAAGGGACCTTAAAGATCATCCAGTCCCAACACCCCTGCCATGGGCAGGGGCACCTCCCACCAGACCAGGTCGCTCAAGGCCTTATCCAACCTGGCCTTGAACCCTGCCAGGGTTGGGACATCCACAATCTTCCTGGGCAGCCTGTTCCAGTATCTCACCACTCTCACAGGAAAGAATTTCTTCCGAATATCTAATCTAAATTTCCCCGTGTCCTATTACTATAGTTCCTCATGCAGAGTCTCTCTCTGCCTTCCCTGTAGCCCCTTCAGATACTGGAAGGTGCTGTGAGGTCTCCACACAACCCTCTCTTCTCCAGGCTGAACAGTCCCAACTCTCTCAGCCTGTCTCCACAGGGGAGGTGCTCCAGCCCTCTTATCAACTGTTTGGCCTCCTCTGGACTTGCTTCAACAGTTCCATGTCCTTCTTTTCTTGGGGCACCAGAACTGTAGACAGGGCTCCAGGCAGGGTCTGACAGGAGCAGAGTAGAGGGGGAGAATCTCCTCCCTTGACCTGCTGCCCCCCTCCTTTGGATGCAGCCCAGGATCCTGTTGGTTTCAGGGCTGTGAGTGCTCACTGCTGGCTCATGGTGAATTCTCCATCAACCATCATTCACAAGTCTGTCTCCAAAGGGCTGTTCTTAATATGTCCTTCTTATTTACTGATTTGTGTGCTCCAAGCTTCTCTTTCCTCAGAGAATCTTTTCTAGTTCAGTGTCCTTGGAAAAGAACTCACTCATCCTTGGAAAAAAAAGGATGGGGCATTCCCATGCTTGTGCACCTGTGGGCACCATGATTGATCTCTTCCTTGGCTTTTAAATCCTCATATTGAGCTGTCTGTCAACCAGCACCCCTAAGTCCCTTTCTGTGGAACAGCTCTCAAGCCACTCCTCCCCCAGCCTGGAGCTGCAGGGGGTTGGTGTGACCCGAGTGCAGGACCCGGCCCTTGGCCTTGTTTAACCTCGTGCACCAATAAAGATGTTAAACAGGAGCAGCCCCAAAACTGAGCCCGGGAGACACCACTAGAGACCGGCCCCAACTGGATGTAGTTCCATTCACCACAACCCTCTGGGCCCAGC
Source organism: Lepidothrix coronata (assembly GCF_001604755.1). Taxonomy (NCBI): domain Eukaryota; kingdom Metazoa; phylum Chordata; class Aves; order Passeriformes; family Pipridae; genus Lepidothrix; species Lepidothrix coronata. The sequence continues at coordinate 27,250 of NW_016690642.1, forward strand.
CAGCAGCCAGTTTCTTACCCATTGAAGAGTCCACCCATCCAAGTCATGAGCAGCCAGTTTGTCCAGAGGTGTCTGCAACAGCCCCCGTCTGCCATGGCTTCTCCCTTCCTGCAGTTCTCCCTTCCCTGTGTGCTCACAGTGATCCTTCCCTGGGTGTTTGTCATCCTCTGTGGGAACTCTCCAGGTCCAGGTCCATTCCTGACACATGCTCAGATGCAGCTTCAGCGCAGATTTCAGAAGATGCAAGTGGTGTGAGCTCAGGAGAGCTGCGAGGGAAGGGTCAGCCCTCTGCCCAGCCATGGCTGCAGAGACAGAGATCTCTGGAGAGGCCCTTTCCAAGATGGGAGGCACCATGGACACTTTTGGGAAAAAAAGTCCAGCTCTGATGAACAAGCTCCACTGGAGGCTTGGATGGATGAGCCCAGTGGAGGCAGAGGAAGGGAACCTTCTAATTCACCACAGGAAAAGTCCACCAACCCACCCTCCTCCCTCCTCTTGTCTGTAGGTACCATGCTTCCTCAAGCTCTCAGCTGCCTGTGGAGGCATCTCCCTTCTGCCTCTGGATGACAGAGGAGCACATGGAAAGCTCCTAACTGCAGGAGAGCTTAGGTCTGCTAATTCTACGGACCAGAGGCAAACTCTACATGATATTTCATGCTAATTGTCAGACCAGTCTCACAAGGGGCTGAGAAATGATCCCTTGCAGTCAAAGAGTGAAACTAAACCCCAGAAGTGATGTGTAAAACCCTCAGCCACTTCACCTGAGCCATCTGTTCAGAGCCTTCCTCTACCATGCACAAGAACACCCTCTGCCAGAGCAGGTTCTGCAGAGAACTTTCTCACAGGGATTGACCTCCCACAGCCTTCTGAAGACATGAGGTCCTGTGAACCAAGAGCCCTTACCTCGAAATACCAGAACAGCACCAGCAGCCAATGTGAGAAGGAATAAAGTGAGTAGTGTCCAGAAGGCAGGGACAAATGGAGACACACGGGGAAAAGCAGCACCTTTGAAAAGAAAATATCTGAGTGTCATCAGTGGCAATATTCAATCTTTTCCCCAAGATCTGAGCACCCACCCAAAGAGTTCCTGTGGAGATGAAGGGACAAACAGTCCCAGTCAGTCCTACATGGGTGGGCAGAACCTGCCTTCCCTAGGGATGTGCATCTGGGGCAAGAGGGACCCTGCTCCTTTCTCACTGCAACCTGTCCTGCCTGCAGTGCCCCAGGCTGCTCTGGGATCTGGCTGGACTGGAGAGCTGTCATCTTCCCTGGCACTGGAAAGGGCCTTCCAGGGCTCCTGAGACAATGAGCCTTCAGCAAAGGCTTCTCAGGGCGATGGGACTCACCTGAGAGACGCGCAGTACTTTTCTTCTCCATCTGCACCAGGGGGTTCAGGATTTGACAGGTGACTTTTCCCACTTCCTCTCCTGTAACTGTGACTCGACTCCACACACTGAAGAGTTTCTCACTGTCCTGCTGTATTTCAGTGTCTGCAAACAGACCCTGCCCATCCTCAGTCACCCACTGGACAGTAGGTTCGGGGAACCATCCCTGTGATCTGCAGCCAAGCTCGAGCCCCTGCCCTTGAGGGCCCAGAATTTCAAGGAACACTTCCCCGGTACCTTAAAGGAGAGTTTGTGAGTGGGAAAAGTGTGTTTCCATGGAACCAGCTCTACCTTGGATTCACAGCTCTTGCTTCTTCCAGAAGTTGCTGCCACTTTCTCTCAGTCCTTAACCCAACCTTTGCAATGGTCTTTCTGAGATCCCCCACTCCATCTGCCATAAATGCCAAATTTCCTTTGGCTGAGAAAGAGCTACAGTGTGGGATGGGTTTGTCTCTCAGCTCCCCACTATCCCATGGAGCTGGCAGGGAGAAGGTGTGTGGTTTGTATCCCTCTTTTAGAATGAATCTGTAGGAGGCTGGTCCAAGTTTGAGGATTGTCAAAGCAGGACACAGGGCACTAAAGCCCACTCAGCTTTTTCCCTGGCACCTCCCCAGTCCATGCTGGCACTACAGGTGGGCAGAGATGGTCACTGCCCAGGGACTGTGCCAAAGCTGTGCCAGGGTGGTGAGGGGGATGCACCACACATGGTTCTGAGTTCCACTGCTGGGTCAGAGCTGGATTTCATAGAAATTTGTCCTGGGCAATAGCAGCAAATGGAAGGTCACTTCCAACCCAAACCATGATATGATTCAGTGCTATTTTTGCTCAGTGACTCCAGGTTGACCAGCTCCACCTGACATTATCGATCCCTGCACACCAACAATGCCAACTGTCCATCTGGGGGGAACTGGGAGCCCAGAACATCTCCTTAGCCCAGCTGAGGAGTCCCCAGAGGGAGGGCACCATTCTATCAGTCCCACAGCCAGGGATGCTGAGCACTTGTCTAATCTCCCAGGGAGGCTCACACCTCCCCAGCAGGGATTGCTGCAGCTCTCCAGCTGCATAACAAGGTTCAGGCTGGGCATGGGGCTTGCACAACATCTCTTGCCACAGGAACTCAGCCCCAGTCTCTGCAGCTTTACCAAGCTATTCCTGCCTGCTCCATTTCACCACACAATGCAGCTGCCTTCCAACAGGCAGTGCAGGCTCTGTGTCTCCTGCAACATTCAGCTTTAAAGCTCCTTCTTTCTTGCCTAAAACTACCAGGGCTGCCATGACCCTCATGGGCCAGTCAGATCACCAATTCCCCTATTACCTCCTGGATGTTGGCACATGGGTTGGATTTTCTTGGCTCCTTACAGACCCCTCAGTGACTTAGAAAACAAGTGTCCCATGGATCAAAAAGCAGGAGCCATGTGGCCCAAGGGCTGCTGTGAGGGGGGAGGTGACATGTTGGGTCATATGAGGGGCATCAGCTGGGGGACAGTGACCTTTCAGAGAGCTCTTTTCCCTCTGGAAGAGCTTCCCCCCTTCCCCTCCCAGCCCAGGGAGTCTCCAACCTGCAATGCTGAGCTCGGTGGCTGTGTCAGCACTCCAGTCCCTGGATGTCACAGTGCAACTGTACATTCCTTCATCTGCTGGCTGGACGTTCTTCAGCGTCAGGGACACGTTCCCAGTGGCAAATCCATCTCCTGGCATTGATGTCCGCCCATGGTATTTCTGCACTGGTTCCCCACCAGACTGTCCATAGATGTCCTCTGGATGTCCATCTGTGATCTTCTTCCATTGCACTTCAGGGTTGTCCAGTGGCTTTGTGGAAGAGATGGTGCAAGGAAGGATTGTATCCTGGCCGACAATTCCAACTACATTCTGGGGAGAGCTAAGCTCAAAATTTTCTGTGGAAATCAAACATGAGTGAGCATTTGGCTGGAATCAATCAGAGAATGTACTGGTGTGAAGGACACAGAGTACTGGGGGAACACAATGAGGAACAAATGACAGTTGCAAATATTCACTAATGACATTGGTCCCTTCTGTTCATGCACCTTCATCAGTGAAGAATGCCAGAGGAAAAAATAAAAACCTCAGAGATCTTTTTGGGAAATTGTCAGTTCTGAGAAAAATCTTAGGAAAGCAGAATTAATGGCCTTTGAAAATGGCTCACGTGTTCTTTTTATAAAAGATAAATTCATTGTGGTTTGGAGCACTTACTCACTTTCTCCTTTTCTTCTTTCCTCTGAGACAAAATTGTAACTGGGGAAATCGAAAAGCCCAAAGTCATAGGAGAGAGGGAGAAACCAGGCTGGAAGCAGTGTCAGAGCCAACGGGAGCCATCTCCTCTGGTCCATCCCTGCAGTCACAGAGGTGGGACAATCCTGCAGCTGACCTGGAACAGGCACAGAAGGGAAGTGGACAAGGAAGGGAAATCCTGTCCCAAAGCCCCCTGATCTCTCTCACCTGGCACTTGCCAGCTGTGACTTCTAAAGGTGCAAAACACTCCATCAGTTGAGTTCAGACATCAAGAGAACTTGTGCCTTTCAGAGATCTCAATTATCCTTGCAGCTTCTGGGAATGTCTCTCAGTCCAACGTGCTCCCAGGAAGTTGTGACAGGGGATGCAAGAGAGGAAAATTCAACCCAGCCCCCACTGCCTGCTGTGAAATTTGATGGACACCTTAATTAATACACCAGTTTAAATCTCTGGTCTGGGTTGCAGGAGTCTCTCTGTCCATGCTCTGAGCTGGGGGGAAAAGAAGGAAGACACAGTTTACCCCCTGCCATGCCTACATTTGGAGATGGGGAATCCATGGTGTTTGCTATCCTGAAGTTCCCTCTCCCTGGGAACCCTCAGGCTGCAGGGTGACAGCGCATCAGCTCCAGCACAAACCTGGAATCATTTAGGGAGCTGCACCAGGGTCGGCTTTGCTGCACTACACTAAAGATCCTTCCCCTCTCTGGCTCTGGCTCTCTGACATTTCCAGAGTGGGCCTGACAGTCCTTATCTCAGTCCTCATAGCAACACTTCTGGTTTGGTATCTTTATGACTTTATTAGTGTTCAATATTCCATGGTTAGTGAGCAGTGAGGAAGGTGAGACACCCTGATGATTTCCAAGCAAGAGTTAATCACCCTGCACTGCAGTTCTGGATACATCCCTACTTCCCAGCCATAAGGTGGCCATAAGGTCTCACAGCTACATCTCACGGGACTAAATCAGATGCAGTTGGAACAGGCCTGGTGGTGGATCAAGGCAGACATCAGTAATTCTGGATTAATTCTTGTCCTGGGATGTCCTGCCATGTTTGGCCAGCTAGGTAAGCACAAGTGGAGTGACAGGGGAAGTGTTCAATTCACTTGGTTTTAATCACAAATTGTCCCTCTTCACTTGCTAAGGAGGGACATGGACTCCTGGAGGGATTTCATCCAATTCACCACAGATCACTATGATGGGGATTTGTCTCCACTCTGATCTCCAGAGCAGAGGCTTTTTCCTCTGAGCTGGTTGATCTCAGCTCTGTTTCTGGCACACGGAGATAAACAGGCACTCAGAGGTTTCTGTTCTGGTTTTGGACAGGATAGAGTTAATTTTTTTCCTTGTGGCTGGTGCAGGGCAGTGTTTTGGATTCAAGATGAGAATAATGCTGATCACACGCTGATATTTTGGTTGTGGCTCAGTTGTGCTCAGCCCAAGTCAAGGACTTTGCAGTGTCTCCTGCTCTGCCAGTGAGGAGCTGCACAAGAAGCCGGGAGGGAGCACAGCCAGGACAGGTAACCTGAACTGGCCAGAGGGATATTCCAGACCATGGAGCATCATTCCCAGTATATTATCTGGGGGGAGTTGGCCGGAAGGGGACTGATCTCTGCTCGGGGACAGGCTGGGCATCAGTCAGTGGGTGGTGAGCAAAACTGGACATCACGTGGGTTTTATTCCGCCCTCTCGCTCTCCCTCTCCATCTTCCTCTCCCTCTCTACTTTAAATTACAATTCTTATTATTAATCTTATTCTAATTATTTTTAAAATGTGTTTCAATTATTAAGCTGTTATTTTTTTAACCCACAAGGTTTACTGTTTCTTTCCAATTCTTCTCCCCGCCCAGGGGGTGCCGGGGGCCAGGGAGTGAGCGAGCAGCTCTGTGGTACTTAGTGGCCATCTGGGCTTAAACCAGGACAGTCTCACATCACTCAGCAAGCCACAGGTCTTGGGGTGACATGACCACAGCCTCAGTTCCACCAACCACATGGCCCACATGTCCATAAACTCCACAGGCAGCTCAGGGCATTGAATGTCAAACTGCAACTGGCACTAAACTTTGGAAACTGTCCTGTTAAATTCTGCTCTTCCTCCTGTTTTCATGGGCTTGGACATGCACTAAGTTTGTTCTTTGCAGTCCATTATCCCATGAGGCCATATGAAATTTTGTCAGAGGCATTAATTTAGACATCTACTATGGGAAAGAGGTTAATCCTGATTAGAGATGAGAGGGCTGCTCCTCAGTCACCTAAAACAGTCAGGGGCTGTTTCAGATATTATCAGGGTTGGATACTAAATCAGGCATTTGGGAAGGGGCAGATATGACACAGGACTTGCAGAAAGCTCTTCTCCTCTAGATCAGGAGCTGGAGGCTTGGAAATGCAAAATGTCATAAGACTGGAACATCTTACCTATGAATTCCATCCAGAAGTTGCTGAAACCTCACATACCTTGTTTAGCAACACAGATACTTCTTCTGACAAATGTCATGGTCTTTTTATATCCAACTTTTACAAATTTCCCTGTCATCCAAGGAGGGCTCAAAAGAAACCTCGCTGTTTAACAAGTCATCAGTTACTACTTCAGAGACCAAACCCACATTCCCAAACAAGCTGAATGCTTTTCAAAAGAAGACAAGTGAAAATAGGCCTAAAAATCTCAGCACGACAATCAAACACAGAGTTTCTCTGTCCCCCAAGGCTTCATGTTCAGCACTGCTGAACAGACACACCAGGACACAGTTTAAGCTCAGTAACATTCCTGCAGATGCAGCTGAGCCCTGGGTGCTCTCAGAGTTATTGTCATCCCAAATTCCCATAAAATCAGGGCAGTTTCCTACTGTTTCAGCTTCCGGCAGGAAACAGTTCCAAGTGGGCGCAGCTGGAACCAGCCTTGCTTACGGAGAGGAAGGTTCCAGAGTTATCATCAGCCCTGCTTTGCCTCAAGGCCCTGCCCCCAGGGGGTCCCTGGGCCCAACAGCCCTTTCCAGAGGGGGAATACCACCACATTCACCACTTTTTCAGGAGGGAGAGAAATAAAAGAGACCTGCTTACCTACCTGAGTCAGGAAAGGTGAGCACTGATATAGGACAGCTGTTTTTCCTCTTGCCAGAGAAACTTTCACCTGCAGGAGGGAAATGAACAGAAGGATCAGGTTCTGAATTTTAAATGCAGCATTTCTGTGCCCAAAAGTTACTTTGCTGCCAGAAGGTCACATCTCCTCTGCCATAGGAGGGCTCCGTGTTGGTGTTGTAGGGAATTAGGTGCAAATGGAGCTTCCATGCTACTGAGAAGTTTCAGACAAGCAGAGATCCTGCTCAATGCCCACAAACTGTGTCTTAGTTCAGAATTAGAGCTGGATTTTACCCGTTGTCAGGTGAGAACGATCCCCGTGTCTTCAATCTGTGGATCAGAGATGATCAAGGATTAACTCAGGGTGTGGCTCTGCCTGAAGATCACAGATGATTTTACTCTAAGACCGATGTTTCGCTGACAGATTACATAGAGAATGAAGGTGAGGTTTCCCTGGGAATTGACAGTCACCATTCAATCAGCTTGAAATGGGAGTAATTCTGCTTTTCAAGAACTTCAGTGAACTGAAGTGCTCTTGTATTTTCCTCTTAGTCTTACTTTTCGCAGCTGTTTCTTCCTCCAAAGACTGTGCCAGAAGTATTTCTGGGAGAAAAAACTTCTCCCTTGAATTCAGAAGGACGGCAAAAACTCATGAAACAAAAAAAAAGAATTTATTCAGCGCGCTGGCTCTAGTCTCACACCGAGTTCTTTGGGGAGAAAAGACCCCTTGGGTTTAAATTTCATGCATTTTTATAGTTTTACAAAATCCCACCTTTTTCAGATAAGCTTAATATATTCGCTTTTGCCTAAAAAGGTTTCTTTTCTCTGAAAAGGGGTTTTCCCTTCTTTCTAACTGGCCATTGGCCATCCTCTGTCAAAAGTGAGGGATCTTCCTTTGTTCTTAGCCCAAAGGGAGAAAAGAAACCCCTGTGTACCAAACTCTCACGTGGCCCCGAAAGACTTTAATTTTGGGAATTTTTATATTTCCCTTAACCGGCTGAAAAAGACCCTGACACCCAAGTCCACTCTGAGACTTGGATATCTTACAACTTCGCGATACGCCTATAAACCCATATTTCTATTTCTGATATTTCCAGATGGGGTTAACAAGGGAAGTGACTGAGAGAATGAGTTAAAAAAAAAAAATAAATGAGTGAGAAACGCACCGATCTGCTGCTCTTTGTAGTTCAGCTGCTGCAGCCGCTCATGTAAAACTGCCCACAAAGTTTTTTGGCGCCCTCTTAGAGGAAGTGAGCCCGGGGGAGGGGGGAGGAAGAGGAGGGGGAGATGACGCAAACATCCTGAACAGGAGGGGTG
>NW_016690642.1:35568-41064 GCF_001604755.1 Lepidothrix coronata
TCACCATGGGTGGTTGTGCCTGCCTGGGAGCTGGACCCGCTGCCTGGGAGGAGAAGGGCACAGGCTCAGATCCTGCAGCTCCCCCAGGTGCTGCACAGACTCAGCCACTGTGGGGACCCCGTGCTCCACTATCTGTCAACTGTGGGGATGAATAAATGAATGCCCTGCCCAGATGTGGCTCTGCATTAGATGTGACACCACCACTCTCCCCCTTCTGTGGTCCTGGTACAGGAGAGGAGCAGGATGCTCTCCTGGGACTGGGAGGAGTGTCCCTGGTGCCAAAGGCTGGGCTGAACTGCCCACTGAGCTCCAGCATCCCAAATGCCAAGGGATATGCCACGGAGCAGTGCAGGGTCCCCTCCCTCACCTGGGGGCTCTGCAGCCTGGGAGTGTTTCCTGCCCGTGCTCCAGTGCCAGGACTCACCTGTGACACAGGTTCTGGGGAGCACTGAGGGCAGAGTTCCTCACTCAGTTGCTGTTGTCTCTGTGCTGGTATCCACACGTGTTATGTCCCTGTGCTCCCCCTCATCATGGTGAAGAGCATGTGATGGCTCCCCTGCCCCCGTTGCCCTTTAAGGCTGTTCACCTGCACCACATCCTTGCAGAAGACAATTTGGGTGGCAGAAGACTTCCAGCAAATTTGGCACCAAAACAAAACCTGTTCGTCCTCATGTGCAGCAGTGGGATCGTGTGGAATGCAGAAGCCAGGAAGTCACCTGGAGAGATGGCAAAGGGATGGCCAAGGACAGTGTTACTGTAGTGTTCCACATGGATCCAGGTGATTCTGCCAGAAGAAACTGGGGGTGGTAGCCAAGGCCATGGGGGACCATGTGGTTTTCTTGTCAATCCTGTTGTGCAAGGTGGAAAGTAGATGAAGAGGAAACTGATGTTACAGGTCAAGAACTGGCTGTGATGCTGATTTGGGCAACAGTTTTGGGCTCTCTGATCAATGGACACTGTTTGCAGCTCAGCATCCACTGGGCAGAGCTGGGACCCACCTCACCAAGCAGGACAAAGCTACTTCTTCCAGTAGAATGGATGAGCCTGTAAAGAGGGCTTGAAACTGGGAATGATGGGGGAAGGAGAGACGAACTGGTTGTCCTGGGAGGGAGCGACAGACTGGGCTGATGAGCAACGGCCAGGGGGTGATGGGACAGAAATGAAACACATCCGGATGAGGCTCCAGCAGGGTCACCTCCAGCGATGGCATTTTCCCCAGGAAGTGCTGACAATGCTCCACTGTGGAGAAACCGCCAGGCCCTTTCTGGGCAGTCCTTGTGCTGAGGGGCTTCTGGGAAGGGCCTGTCCACTAATGCAGCCCCTGTGGGGAATAAAGAGGGTGAGGCAGAGACCTGGGTGTGGTTTCAGGGATGTGGCCTTGTTGCGATCAGGGCGATGTGATGCAATGGCTCCTCTGACTGCTCTTTTGTGCTGGAGCCACACAGGAGTTTAGGAAGGACAGGCAGGGAAGACGATGATGAAAAGTGACTTGTTGACGACAGTCAAGAATGTGCTCAGGCAGCAGTTAGGCAGGCAAAGGCACAAGGCAACTTTATTTACAGTAGGCTTAGATTTGTATTCTTTTTCTCTGTCCACGTGCAAGCATATTATATTTCATTGGTCAGGTACTCCTGTTCACGTGCCTAAACTCATCTTTTGATAGGTGGTCGACACTTCTTCGCGTTCTGGCAAATCTCAAAACCAGCACCTGTTATTTACAGCAGTTTTTCTCCTTTTCTGCTTTCTCATCCTGGATTGTTTACGTTCCTTACAACTTCACAGCTGCAACTGCTCAAATTCAAGGCCTACCATCCAGTCGTTTCCCACAGCTTGTTATGTGAGAGTCCATGGAGCTCCCCTGGGGATGGATGAGGAGCCAAGGGAGAGCTCCTGGGCTAGGAATAAAGAGAGGAGAGCTCTAGGTGACATTACGGTGGGATTCTGCTCCAGGCCATCTGAGCAGGAAGGACAAGGGAATGAGACCTCTACAGACAGGAGCGGCCTCACATTCACAGGGTCTGGACCTTCTGGTGAAATTCAACAGCTCTAAGAGCTGCTGGAGGGACAGCACAGCAGGACAGCACCAATCCACCAGGTTTCTGGAACTTCCTCTTTCGAGGGATAGAGGAGCTGATGAGGAGTGGGGCTCTGCTAGACCTTCTACTCACCAGCCACAACAGACTTGCTGTTCTGCCAGCCCGTGCCCAGGGACCTGCCCTTAGCTGAGCATATCAAGCCTGGCTTTTGCTATGGGAAACGTTTTGCTCCTCTGAATTCCCCCCTCTGGATGAGATTCTGGCCAAGTGGCTCCAGGTGTCCCTGCTTGGGAAGGGGGTTTGGACCAGATGATCTCTCCAGGTGTCTTCCAGCCTCAACTTCTCTCTGTCTCTGTGATTCTGTACAGGGCACAAGAAATGTCAAACCACAAATTTCAGAATCTGCAAAGTCAGAGGTAGCTGGATCTGTACCAATTCCTGTGTGAGTTTAACTTTCACGTCCCCTTGGCTGCTTATTTTCAGGCATGGTGATAGAAAGTGCATAAGAAGATGAGTGGTGTGATCCAGAGGCACAGAATCCTTCTGAGGTAGTGAAGTATTGACCAACAAAAAATATGGAAGTCAGGAAGATGTTCATAAGTGTTTGGAAAAATCATTCTAGTGTCTTGTCTGCATCACTTTATTCCCTAATTTGGGTTGTAGTTGAAGAAATACTGGAGCTGAAATTTCAGTGTCCTCAGGAGAAGTCATTAAGGGAATTGTGTGTTGCTTCCTATTTTTTTATTTTCATTTCATTTTTCCTGAGCTGGACCTCCCAGCCCCCTGCATTCCCTGGGCTCTCTGTGTTGGGAAGTGTTGGTGCTGCTGGAAGACTCGGATAATTTTTAGAGCATTTCTCCCTCCTGTGACTTGGTGCCTGATCCTCCTAGAGACAGAGAGGAATTGAGGTTGGAAGAGGTCATCTGGTCCAACGCCCTGCTCAAGCAGGGACACCTGGAGCCACTTGTGCAGAACCTCATGCAGAGGTTTTGAAGATCTCCAAGGACAGAGACTCCATCACCTGCCCAGGTAACAGTGTCTGTCTCAGGGACCAGTGTGGGGCTCATTGCTCATGTAGCTGTCCCTGCTCCATTTCTCTCTCCATATGACATCCCTTGCAGATGTACCTTGGTCGGGTAAGAGGGAACAGGCACAAGCTGCAACATGAGAAATTCTGTTTCAATGTGTGGAAAACTTTTTAGTGCTTTTTATCATGAGGGTGATCAAAGATTAGAACAAGCTGAGTAAAATCCATCCACAGAGATTTTTTTTTTCCCTTATTGCTACAGGGTAAGGGGGAGACTGGAAATAACTCTGTGAAGCCACTGCCTCTGGCATTGCATTATGGCCATAACNATTTGGGGATATTGAGGAGTAAATTTGAGGCCAAAATTGCATCCTGATGTGAGGCTGCTGCTGTCTGACGTGTGCTGGTTAAGGATGGCTGGATCCTCACCTCATTTCTCAGGAAGCTGAGCCTCTCAGGCCTTTCCTTTTTCAAATGAGGCAAGTAAAGCTGCTGAGATGACCAAGACTTTACCAAAGGGGTGCCCTGCCCCAGGCACACATTGGCTCCCATCCTGTGGACACAAGAATTGAGTCTCTGAGCTGGCCTGAGTGGAGCCAGCACAGCTCCTCCACACTCTGGCTGTGCACAGCTGCTGAGAGCTTGGGAGAGGCCAGGCTGGCAAAGGGCATTCCCAGTTGTGTAGAATGGGCTTAAAAATCCCTCTCCCAGTGAGGTGTGGAGGTTCAGCCCAACATCTTCACTGCACAGCCCAGAGCATGGAAAGCCAGGGCTGAGCAGGAACTCTGCCTCCCACCTCTCCCTCTCTTTTCCTTGCAGGGGCCTGCAGAGAGAGATGCCAAAGGTGAGCAGCAATCCCCGTGGGCTGTGGGGCTGGGGGGTGATGGACACGTGGCATCCCAGCCCTCTGGGGTGGTCCTTAGGCAGGGGCAGCCTGGTGTGTGCCTGTGGGTGGATTCCCCCATGGTGCAGGCAGGGAGGAGCAGGGCTTGCCCTGCCTTGACTGCAGCCATGGACCTGGTACAAGACAACACCATCCATGGCAATGACTTCAAAGGGCTCATCAGGGTCTGGACACAGACCCCCAAACCCTTTCCCCCAACTCTCTCCAGACAGCAGCAAGTTCCCAGCCAGGAGGCTGAAGGGACTGAGGACAATGAAATGCATTGTGAGTACCAACCCCTCCCTTTGGGTGACACACGGACCCCTCTGTCTGTGGAACCCCCCTCTTGTGTCCTGGCTGCCTCTGGCACCACCAGCAACCCTGAGACCATCAGCCAGCTTGTGGCACTGCCTCAGGAGCTGCACTGAGTTATAGGGACCTGCCCCAAACCCCCTTTCCATCCTCTCCATCTCTCCCCTCATTGCAGGGCCTTTCCCAATTCCACATGCAATCCCAGCAATTAATGTCCCAGCAGGATTTGCAAAACAACTGCCCACTGAACAAGGGCAGATTTCTCCCCGCATTGTTGCTCCCCAGCTTCTTCCCTGCACACAGGGCCCAGCTCCTGCCTGCACAGGAATGGTGAGCACAGACTCCCATCCCTGCTCTGCATCCACAGATGGAAGGGCAGCTTCCTCTGCTGCCAGGAGTGGGGTGAGCTTACAGGCAAACAGGGCAGGGGATCAGTGCTGACCCCGGGGGATTTGCTGTTCAAAGGCAGGGTGGGGCTTGTCCCGACCAGAACAGGAAGCAAAGGCTCACTCTGTGCTTTTTGCCCCCCACCAGACTCCACCATCGCCCACGTTGGACGTAAAGGGGTGAGTTGTGGCACAGCCTTGGTGCCAAAGCAGGGAGCAGGGCCCTGGGGATGGGTATCAGGGTCTGTGCAGGTGGGTTGGGCTGGGGAGTCTCAAAGGGCCAACCCCACCAAAAACAAACGGGAACCACTTGGGGAAATTATATTTATACTTTTTTTTACCAAAAGTAAATTATTTTGTCTTGTTTTCTTCTGCAAGCACTTTCCCTTTAAAAATGGTTCTCAAGTAAATGCCTAATGTAAAATTTGTGTATATTCAAGTGGGAAAGAAAGATAAAGAACCCAAGTTTTGCAAAAACAACAACAAAAAGCAATTAGAAACACAATATTGATTCCAATTAGCCCTTATTCCTGCTGCCATGTTAGTCAGTCCTAGTTATGCAGCTCTCCTGCAGCCCAGAGCCAGAGGCTTGTGCAGGGCTTGCAGCCAGCAGGGGAAATAACGGGCTCTCCTTTTCTCTCTGAAGCCTCGTGTGCAAGAGCTGAACAGCAGCACAACCTATGCCCCGGTGAGGCTCTCCCACGGCCAGCCCAGAGAGTGCTCCAGCACGGCCAGTGCCCGGGGAGAATGGCCCAGCCCGGCCTGTTCTCTCTGACAGAGCTCCTGAGCTGGGAAAACGGGGCTGGAGGATCCAGGCTGGGCTTGCTTGGCCTTTGCTGGGCTGGGCAAGGG
>NW_016690642.1:41797-46914 GCF_001604755.1 Lepidothrix coronata
TCATGTTATTCCCCAGTTTATTGCCGTGTTCAATGTACCCCCACAACCATCCCTACGTTAATCCCCTTGGTCTGTACTGTTCAGGGCTTGTCTGGACTTGCCCTCACGTTTTCCCTTCAAAAGTTGTTTACCCCCTTACTCTCCCCTGGTTTCCCGCTCATCTCTCACTGACTGGCTGATGGATGCCGCAGTGCAGAGTGACCTCCCATTGGCCCCCTTCCCTAGATACTCCTAAGTTCCTCCCATTTTCTCCGTGTTCCCCAATCCTGTTATCCCCTGAGACGTCAATCCCATGCTCCGCCCTAGTTATTAGACCTCCCCTTACCCGAACCTTATATAAGTCTTTGTTCCCCTCAATAAAGTGGCCATTGCACCCTGACCTTCTACCATGTCAGAACCCTTTGTGCAGTGTCGTGTCCCTATTCCCCTTCCCTTCGTGCCGTGGCACTCGAGTGAAGACATCTCCATCCCCCCGTGTCAAAAGGAACCCGTGTGTCCATAAACCACGGGATCCAAGTCCGGGTGTGCTCTTCTCTGTGCCCACACCGATGCTGCCTTGGATGCACAGGTACACAGGGGCACAGGCCCTGCTGTGCTCACAGGGCTCTGTCTGTGGGGGTGTGCAATGATCAGGTGCTTCTGCTCCAATGGAGAACAGACATGGATTTCTCTCCCAGACTGCACCTCTGCCTTCCACAGTCCCTCCTGGAATGGGGTTGAGCTGCCTGGTGACAGCCCTGGAGGTACAAAGGGGTGGCTGGAGAGACACGAAGGGAGGTACACAGGGATAGAAAGGGGAGATATCTCTGGCCTGAGCTCAGCTGAGACATCCACCAGACCCTCAAAGCTTCATACTTGTACTCTGCTACTGCTTCTCCTTCCTCCTCTTGGTCTGCTTTTCTTCCCAAACCTAAATCCCATCCAAGAGTCATCTGTAGCCCTGTCTGGACCAAGAACAGCTCATGCCATGGGACTGGTAAAATACAATGTAAGGTCACAAGGCCACATTTGTTCCTGCATCAAAATGATCATTGGTTACATACCTGGTATTGTACAGGTTTGCATTAATGTTGGGGTTTTAGACAAAAAGAGCTTTGCAGATTTGCACATCAGCTGGGTTTTGATGTCACCAGGTGAGCCCCATACACCAGGGTGTTTTTTACAACCCCTGCAGACCCCTTGTTCAGAGGTCCATGGGAGCTGGAGGAAGCAATTGTCCTCCTGCCCTCCCCAAAGCAGCTCTGCCCCTCATTGCTGCACGGCTGCTCCACACACCCTTTCCCTGGGTCCTGCCCTGTGCCCAGCACGGGCCCTGTCCTGCCCCGCTCAGCAGCCCCCCAGTCCACACTTCCCACCTTCCTCCTGCATGAGAGCACAGGGGCTTGAGGTTGCACCTCTAAACCCTTCCCAAGCCTTGAGCTCTTGGGGGTGTGTGACTGCCCAGCAAACCCCAGCCTGTCCTTAAGCTTTTTCTGGAAGACAGACAAGCCCTGGCCTTTCTTCATCGGTTTGACTGGGTTAAAACAGACAATAAATAATAGCTGTGGTAGGAAATCGGTCATTCTTTCATAAAGCAGTATTTGGGGAGGCTGCTTTGCTCACTCTCAGTTGCTCTCTCTGGAATCAGTTTTGGTGAATCTGGAGGAAAATAGCTCAAATATGGTTCTGGCTTGTAATTTTATTTCAAGCTTCCATGTTTTCCAAACACTGATTTCCCACACCATCTGTACTCTTAGATGACCTATACCTTGGAGTCATTTGTGTTTAAAGCCTTTTATTTTCATTTTCTCCCTGCCTTTCCAAAGCTCTCTCACAGCTGGAAAAGATGCAGACCACTGGAGGAGCTCTGGGAGCTCACTCCATGTCCTCTCCAGCATCAAGTCTAAGCCCTCCCCGAGTCACATTTCACCCTCAGGTTTCCAGAGGAGAGAAACATCACAGACCAGGAAATACAAAAATATCTTTGAAACGAAAACCAAAAGTGAGTGGCTGCAAAAGAAATGTGCAGGAGAGGAGAGAAAGGGGAGGAAGAGGTTTATTTCTGTTGATTTTCTGGTGAGTGCACTCCTTTGTCTTCAGAGGCAAAGATGCTTCTCCTTGGTGGACATCGTCTCCATGCCCTGACCCATCAAGAGATGGTTTGACCCCCTGGGGAATAATGGATCCCAACAAGGTAAATCCAGCACCCCTGGGATGGAGCACAGGGACTCTGCGATGGTGCAGAGAACAGGGAAGATACAGGGAGCTGGGAGGGGCTGGACCAGGGGAGGATGTGCACAGGACCACACAGACCTCTTTCCACCCAGGCCAGCTCAGAGCAGCCTGGACTGAAGACCCTCCTCTCACTGCACATTTGGCAAAAGGGGGTTTTACAAGCTCCAGCTCCTCTCCAGCCAGGTCCCTGAGCTCCTGCCAGTGGAGCTCCAAGGGTGGTTTAATCCAGCAAAGGCTGTGGAGCTCCAAGGTTGATTTTTAACAACAAAGGTGTCTGATAACTTAATAACTGGAGATCCCCTGAGATTCCCTCACAAGCCCAGGGAATTGGAAACAGCACCTCCACATGAGCAGCTGGGTTGCATGTTAGTCCAGTGTCTGAGAGACACCAAAACAGGAGAGACATTTGGAAACTCTGTTCTTCTCAGCGACATTGAAAGGATATTGTGTGTTTGTATTGCAAGGCATGATTGTTGTGGGAAGCCCAGGGCTGAAGCTGTAAAGAAAACTGGGGAGAGATTGTTTCACCCCAAGGATGCTGGAAACCTGCTGAGAGATGGTGTGTCCCACCAGTGGTACTGCAAGAGAGGAAACCCACAGCCAGGTGAGACCTACACCAGTCTGAACCAGATATGAGAACAGTCCAAATGCCACCAGGAGCCTCTGCCAAGGTTCCCAACACAGCCTGGTCAGGTGGGCTCTGCCAATGCCCAGAGGTGTCTGTCACAGCTACCATCTGCCATGGCTTCATGAGCTGCAGTTCTTCCTTCCCTTCTGGGCTCACGGTGCTCCTTCCCTGGGCCTTTGTCAGCCCTGGTGGGACCTCTCCAGGTCCAGATGAAGCTCCATGCACAGGTCTCAGAAGATGTGAGTGGTGTGAGCTCAGGAGAGCTGTTAGGGAAGGGTCAGTCCTGCCTTGTCAGAGCAATTGTTTCCTGGTGCTGGTTTGGGCCCTGAGCCAGGACAGTTTGACACAGGTTGTGCAGGTTGTCCCTGCTCCAGCTCCCACCCAGGAAGGAAAGCCAAGTGCAGAAAGGCACCCCAGAAAGGGCTGAGCATGGCTGTGCTCTCCAGCACCACAGAGCTGGAGCACCTGGCACTGGACTGGGGAAATGGGACCTCTGCCCAGCCATGGCTGCAGAGGCAGAGATCTCTGGAGAGGCCCTTTCCAAGGTGGGAGACACCTGGAGGAGACCGAAGGAATGGTTGACTGGCTGACAACAACCAGGTGGGAAGCTGGGGCGGGGGGAAGGACGAGCTCTCTCTAGGTGGGACAGGCACCGCTCCACCTCCCACCCCTCTTAAGCCTTAGTCAGCCTCTGGTCCACACCAAAATGGCACTGTCCAACCACGTGGGCCCCACAGGAATCATGGGCATGGGGAANGGAGAGCTGTTAGGGAAGGGTCAGTCCTGCCTTGTCAGAGCAATTGTTTCCTGGTGCTGGTTTGGGCCCTGAGCCAGGACAGTTTGACACAGGTTGTGCAGGTTGTCCCTGCTCCAGCTCCCACCCAGGAAGGAAAGCCAAGTGCAGAAAGGCACCCCAGAAAGGGCTGAGCATGGCTGTGCTCTCCAGCACCACAGAGCTGGAGCACCTGGCACTGGACTGGGGAAATGGGACCTCTGCCCAGCCATGGCTGCAGAGGCAGAGATCTCTGGAGAGGCCCTTTCCAAGGTGGGAGACACCTGGAGGAGACCGAAGGAATGGTTGACTGGCTGACAACAACCAGGTGGGAAGCTGGGGCGGGGGGAAGGACGAGCTCTCTCTAGGTGGGACAGGCACCGCTCCACCTCCCACCCCTCTTAAGCCTTAGTCAGCCTCTGGTCCACACCAAAATGGCACTGTCCAACCACGTGGGCCCCACAGGAATCATGGGCATGGGGAATCATTCCCCATGGGAATCCCCCACAACTGGGGGAGGCCCTAGTGGAGCAGAACAGGGAAAAGGAGGGTGATGATTGTGCCGAGTGGCTGCTCCACTGCTCTGGATTTAAAAGCAGCTGAGACCACACTGGATCCCAGGGGGTGACTATCTACCTTTCTTTCTCTTTCTCTCTCTCTTTTTTTCTCCTATTTTCTTCTTCTCAAAATACATTGTAATCCAGACCAGAAATTCCAGGAAGTGCTTTGTTGTATCTGGGTAAGTTAAAGTTTGCTAAGTACAAGTTTATGAAGGGCTTTACTTTGTCTGATGTTTTAAAATTTGCTAAGTACCTTATTCTACCTTAATGTTCTCAAGTTTGCAAGTAAATTTTGTTATTGAACCTCCCTAGAATTAGATTGTTTCTCCTGCACACCACCCAGGGTAAATCCAACTCCCTTCCCCTAAACCTGCAAAGTGGGTCAGGGCATTACAACTGAACAAGTTGCAGGGACCTTCTTCAAATCCTCTTTCCATGGTTTCCATCCCCTCCCTTGATATTGAGCTCCTCAAGATCTGAGGCCCTCAAGGTTCGAAATTTGCAATTTTTTTTGTTTGTTTGTTTAGTTGTTAATCAGTAGCTGTAGCTGGATAGTTGTGATTAAGCGATTGAATTGTGAATGTTTTATGCTTGACTCATCTTTTGTTTTAAGGGAAAGAGAAGACAATTGAGGAGGATCACAAAACTGACTGGGAACGATTCAAGGCCTGGAGGGACGTGTATGGGGCCTGAAAAGACTATTACTCCACGGACTTTCATGTTATCCCACAGTTTTATACCAAGTTTAATGTACTCCCATGTTAATTCCCCTTGGTTTATACTGTTCAGGGCTTGCCTGGACTTGCCCTCACGTTTTTCCTGCCAAAAGTTGTTCAGTCCCTTGTTCTCCCCTGGTTTTCCCACTCATCTCTCACTGATTGGCTGATGCCGCAGTGCAGAGTGAGCTCCCATTGGTCCTTTCCCCTGGATACTCCAAAGTTCC
>NW_016690642.1:49213-51560 GCF_001604755.1 Lepidothrix coronata
GCACCATCAGGCTCAGTCCATCCCTGCAGGCTCTGGGGCTGCTCTTTGCACCCACTGATCAAGGGCCCCGCACGCCTCGTTTCCCACCAGGCTGGGACCTCCCTGTGCTTGTCATGATCTCTGAGCTCTGATCTTCTCTGTCCCGGAACAGGTGCTCAAGCACGTCCATGACGGTGCCTCCAGGTCTCTCCAAATACCTGTGTTATTTCTACACAGAGATTCTACTTCTCAGAAAAGACAGCATAAGCAGCAACAGATATAATAAATGGGGCTTCCCACACTGCTATTCTACAAGCCTTGGCATTCCCAGCTGCAAGGTCACTTGAGCACATCTACCATCCTCCTCACCATTCTTCAGCTTCTAACCCTTTCCTCCCAACAGACTCCCACTGCTGAACAAATCCTTAATAACTCGCCCCCCACAGACCTTCTGCTGACCAAGATGCTGCACAAGGGGCACCATAACCAGCCCGTGGGTGGAATCATCCCGGGATGGGAAATGCTGGAGGGATGCAGGACCTGGAGAGCATGGCTGTGTGAGGCTGCAGCCAGCAAAGTGTCTTGGTGCGTCCTTCTGGGCTGCAGGGATGGACCTGGCAATGGAGATGCTGCTCTCTGGGAGCAGCAGCGGGTTCAGCACAGCTGGGTGGGTGCAAGTCCAACAGGGCTGTGTCTGAGGAGAGAGCAGGAGCTGAGCAAAGCAGAGCAGGGCAATGGCAGCACAGCCCTTGGGCACTGCCCCAACTGGCCTGAGCCCAAAGAGGAGCTGGGGCTGGGCTTGGTCCCACTCTGTTCATGGGGCAGAGACATGGGGACAGCAGGGAGTCCAGGGCAGGGAGGGCATCAAAGGGCACTGATGGGGATGGGGATGTCTCCAGGCTGGGTAGTCCAAGTGGCCCAGTGGCTCCATCTCTCCAGGATGAGGGTGATAATGGGGGCAGATGACAGGAGGAGTAAGGTGAGGACACAGCGCAGGATCCAGATCCAGAGGGGAATGGCTGGTCCTGGAAGAAGGGAGGGTCACAAAGTGGACAAGGAATGTCCAGGAGGAAGGAATGGTGGAAAGGGTTCACAAGCCATCACTTGCCTCTGGGAGCGAGCACTATCTTGGTCGAGGGGTTGCTGCCTGTCACAGAAATGCCAAGCTTTGAGTTTCATTGTCCTGTGCCGGGACCGTCCCAGACACTGAGCAGAGCCCCAGGCTCACATTTCTCATCACTGGATGAATGTGGAACCACCCAGCTCATGCAAATCTGCCCAATTTCCCTGACATAGGCTCTTAGAAGGAGAGGGGAGACCATAGGAGGNAGTAATCCTTGCCAACTTCCAACCAGCCTTTCTAACACCTCTGTTCCCTGTGAGCACTTCCAGTTTTCTTGCAATATAATAATAATGGCCAGTCTGCGCGAGCGAAGATTTGGGAAAGGTCATTAACCCTTCGAGCCTGCGCAGTGGATTTTTTAGGTGAGACACAGCGTGCGCTGAACTGAGCCCACCCTTTATATCACCAATTTACTGCCTATGTATAGTGGATCTTGAAGAACAGGGGTAGACATAGGTGTGAAAGTGAGAGTTAAGTGAAGATAAATGGTTCTCCTGCAGTGTGAGGTGTGTCTTGGATAATTTGTTGTACTCTTCACAGAGGTGATTCCCCTTCCTGCTAGTTCCACCCACCACCCTGCTCCACCTGTTAAGTCTGCCTTTTACATTTGGAAAAAGTCAAGTGTGTATGCAAATACTCAGCACAAAGTTGTTCCTGCCTCTGCAAAGATCACGTCTAAAGTTGATCAGATTGCGGACCATGGATATTACTTCTTATTTACAGGTAGAAGCATAGCAAAATAAAGTCACTCATCCAATATCAAACAACTCAATCCACAGTAAGAAGTGAAACTAAACATCCTATGTGATAGTTCAGAGATTTGACCACAAGTTCTTAAGCCTTCTAGCCTTTCCAATAGCATTTTCAATGCCTTACTTACCTGTAAGCACTGACCCCATTTTTGTACAAATAAGCTGACCTAAATGACTATGGCTTGAGCAAATACAGTTTTTTGTGTCTAAATGCAAAGGTAGGCTTGGTCCACATTCATCAGGAATCCTTTTTATGCCCAGAGAGAAGGCTGCTTGTGAGGTTTATTCAGAGACTGTTATTATAGAGGCGAGTCTTGCATCTTCCCAGATCTTTCTTAGATGTTTTTGCAGAGGGATTGATGCAGTGCACAGGTAGGTTGCTGACTGTAGACCCTGATGTGTGGACAGTGCAAATGTTCTCTGCATTTAGAAGACACTGTGTGGAGAAATCTTAGAAATCAATTAGCTCCAGATTTCAAAAGTCACATTTGTG
>NW_016690643.1:0-1147 GCF_001604755.1 Lepidothrix coronata
GGGAATTGTGGGTGCCAGGGAATTGTGGAATCTGGGGAATCGGGCATCGGGAATTGTGGGTGCCAGGGAATTGTGGGTGCCAGGGAATTGTGGAATCTGGGGAATCGGGCATCAGGAATTGTGGGTGCCAGGGAATTGTGGAACCTGGGGAATCGGGCATCAGGAATTGTGGGTGCCAGGGATTTGTGGGTGCCAGGGAATTGTGGGACCTGGGGAATCAGGCATTGGGAATTGTGGGTGCCAGGGAATTGTGAGTGCCAGGGAATTGTGGAACCTGGGGAATCGCGGGCATCGGGGCATTGTGGGTGCCAGGGAATCTCGGGTGCCAGGGAATCGTGGACACCAGGGAACTGTAGATGTTAGGGAATCATGGACACCAGGGAATCGTGGGTGCCAGGGAATTGTGTCCACTGAGGAGTCACGGGATGCCAGGGGATTGTGAACACTGGGAGATTGTGGGTGCCAGGGAATTGTGGGTGCCAGGGAATTGTGGAACCTGGGGAATCGCGGTCATCGGGGAATTGTGGGTGCCAGGGAATCATGGACACCAGGGAATCGTGGGTGCCAGGGAATTGTGTCCACCGAGGAGTCACGGGATGCCAGGGGACTGTGGACACTGGGGAATTGTGGGTGCCAGGGAATCGTGGACACCAGGGAATTGTGTCCACCGAGGAGTCACGGGGTGCCAGGGGATTGTGGACACCAGGAGATTGTGGGTGCCAGGGAATCTCGGGTGCCAGGGAACCTCGGGTGCCAGGGAATTGTGGGTGCCAGGGAATCGCGGACACCGGGGGGGAATTGCAGGCCCCGGATCCTCTCCCGCTCCCGGCGCTCCGAGGGCCGTGACCGTGGCACTGCCCTGGGCACGGTGCTGCCGTTCCCCAGCGTGGGGCTGTGGCACCCCGGCGTGGCCTCCCCGGCCGTGGGGACCCCGATCCCGTCCCGATCCCGTCCCGATCCCGTCCCGATCCCATCCTGATCCCATCCCACTCCTATCCCCATCCCATCCCGATCCCGTCCTGATCCTGTCCCAATCCCATCCCGATCCCATCCCGATCCCATCCACATCCCATCCCGATCCTATCCCAATCCCATCCCCATCCCATCCCAATCCCATCCCCATCCCATCCCATCCCAATCCCATCCC
>NW_016690643.1:2881-7488 GCF_001604755.1 Lepidothrix coronata
GAGGGGATAACTGGGGTGGTGGTGGGATAATGGGGGCAATGAGGGGATAACTGGGGTGATGGGGGATGCCGAGAGGGCAATGAGGGTGATGGGGGGATAATAGGGGGATAATGGGGGTGAAGGGGAGATGCTGAAGGGGTGATGGGGGTGATGCTTGGGATGCTGGAGGGTGATGGGGAGATGCTGAGGGGGATGCAATGATGGGGGTGACGGGGGTGATACCGGGATGGAGGACGGGGACATGACTGGGGTGATGGGGTGACACTGGGAGAGATGAGGTGACACTGGAGGGGTGACAGGGTGACACTGGGCCCACCTGGCAGGACAGCCCGTGGTAGCCGGGGGGGCAGCGACACTCCTCCACCTCGGGGGCGGGGGGCAGGCCGGGCTGGGGGGGCACGGCCGTGTCCATGGCCACGCCGGCGATGCCGGCCGAGGCCGTGCTCGTGGAGTAGGTGGCCCGGATCAGGATCTCGTCCAGGTCCGCCAGGGCCATCAGCAGGTGCTCCCGCGTCGCCGGCTGCCCGTCTGGCCGCTGCCAGTATTGCTGAGGGGACAGGGGGGTCACGGGGGGGACACGCCCCGGGAAACGGGGACACTGGGGACAGAAGCCACCCAGCCCCTCCTACCTCCCGGAAAATGATCTCAAAGGCCTGGGGGGTCCGCGGGGGCAGCTCGGGCTGATGGGCCACCAGCGTGATGTCGTTGCCCTGTGGATGGGGGGGGTCAGGGGGGTCCTGGTGCCACCCTGTGTCCCTGTGCCAGCCCCTGCCCCTGTGCCAGCCCATACCGTGATCTGGATGTCGGCGTCAGGCTGGGGGGCTCCCGGGCCCCCCGGGGTGTAGGTCAGGGTGTAGCGCAGGCGCCCACCGTAGGAGCCCACCTGGACAGGGACACGGGATCGGGATGGGATCGGAATGGGAGGGGTGGGAGAAATATGGGGAAGGGGAAAGGAGTGGAAAGGGGAAGGGGAAGGGGAGATAAATATGGGGAAGGGGAAAGGAAGGGGAAGGGGAAGGGGAAAGGGATGGGATAGAAAGGCAAGGGGAAAGGGAAGGGGAAGGGGAAGGGGAAGGGAAAGGGGAAGAGGAAGGGGAAGAGGAAGGGGAAGGGAAAGGGATGGGATAGAAAGGGAAGGGGAAGGGAAAGGGGAAGAGGAAGGGGAAGAGGAAGGGGAAGGGAAAGGGATGGGATAGAAAGGGAAGGGGAAGGGAAAGGGAAAGAGGAAGGGGAAGAGGAAGGGGAAGAGGAAGGGGAGGGAAGGTTTGGGAAGGGAAGAGAAGGTTTGGGAAGGTTTGGGAAGGGATGGGAAGGTTCGGGAAGGGAAGGTTTGGGAAGGGAAGGGATGGGATGGGATGGGATGGGAAGCGATGGAGAAGGGATGGGATGGGCAAAGGGAAGAGGAAGAGGATGGGGATGATGGGGACAGGGGTGGGGATGGCAAAGGTGATGAGATGAAATAAGGATGAGGAAGAGGAAAGGGATGGGAGAAGGGGAAGAAGAAAAGAGGAAAAGAAAAGGATAGGGATGGGAAGACAAAGGGGAGGGGAGGACAGGGGACGGGAGAGGAGGGGAGGGAAAGGGAGGAGGAAAGGGAAGAGGAGAAGAATGGGAATGATGATGGGGATGGGGTGGGACAAGACAGATGAGAAAGGGGAAAGGGGAAAGGAGAAAGGGCAAAGGAGAAAAAGACAAGGTGGAAGAGGAGAGGGGAAAAGAGGAAACAGAGAAGGGCAAGGGGAGAAGGGGAAAGGAAGAAGGAGAAGGAATAAAGAAGAAGCAGAAAGAAAGAAGAAATGGGAAAAGGGAGAAGGAAAAGGGAAGAAGAAAAGAGCAGAGACGAGGAGGCCATGCCCACCTCCTCTCTGACAGCACCAGGGGTGTCCACAGGGAGGGGGTCACCCCTTACCTTGTCCCCCTGGTAGGGGGGTGGCAGCTGTGCCCACCTCCCCTCCGGCAGCCCCAGGGGTGCCCGTGGGGAAGGGGAGCAGCCCCTGGCTGGCTGGATGCTCCTGTGGGCACCTCTGTCCCCCAGGGGGGTCACCCCCTTACCTTGTCCCCCTGGTAGGGGGGTGGCAGCTGCCAGTAGTAGGAGTCGGGGGGCAGCTCCCCGAAGCGCTCGTAGGTCAGGACGGGGTGGGGGGTGCCCGGCTGGACCCCGAAGCCGCTGCCCACGCGGGTGCTGCGCTGCCTGTTCACCAGGGCGAACCCCTGGGCATCCCCCGGGGCGAAGGGCGTCCGGACCTGCGGGACTGGGGGGTCAGTGGGGTCCAGGACACCCGGGGGGCACCCAG
Organism: Lepidothrix coronata; assembly: GCF_001604755.1. Lineage (NCBI taxonomy): Eukaryota > Metazoa > Chordata > Aves > Passeriformes > Pipridae > Lepidothrix > Lepidothrix coronata. The sequence goes on from NW_016690643.1 coordinate 5,176, forward strand.
GGGGCACCCTGTGGGTGCGGGGGACACTCACGGTGCCGCGGGCGAGGGCGGTGCTGGCGCAGTGCTGCACGATGCCCATGCAGAAGCAGGGCAGGCACCCGGCCGGCTCGGCCCCGCTCAGGTGGAAGTGATGGGCACGGCAGGTGGCACAGTGGGGACCCTCCACATTGGCCTGGGGGGGGACACGGGGTGGTGACGTGGCCCTGTTGCCCCTCCTCGGGGTGGGGGGGGCACACGGGGCTCACCTTGCAGCGGCACTGCCCGTCGGCGTCGCAGCCCTCGCCGGTGCTGCCGCGCGGGTCACACTGGCACTGCCCCCCAGGGACGCCGGGCACTGGAGGGGGGGACACACACACAGTCAGACACAACCCCCCTCAGTGCCACCACGGGGACACCGCTTCGCCCCCTCCCTGTGACACTCACCTTGGCACGGCTGTCCCCGCGGAGGGTCCCCCACGTACCCGGGCAAGCACCTATGGGGGGACACCCCAAAAAAAGGCAGTGAGGGGGGGTCCACCCCAAAACAACCCCGCAGCCCGCCCTGGTGCCCCCTGTCACCTCTCACAGAGGCGCCCGCCGTGCCCCGGGGCGCAGGCGCTGCAGGTGGGCTGCCCGTCCGTGTCCTCGAAGCAGATCTTGGTCACCCTGGAGAGGGGACAAAGTAACGGGTGACACCCTGCCGGTGTCCCCAGGGATGTGGGGGAGCAGGGGTGGCACCTACTGGCTGTCCCCATGGGGCCCGTGGCAGGGACAGGGCCGGCAGTCGCCCGCGGTGCCCCGGGTGGCATCGCCGTAGTAGCCGGGCTGGCACTTGTCACACTGGGGTCCCTCCGTGTGATCCCGGCAGCCCTGGGAAGCAAAGGGGTGATGGCACCGGTGTCCCCGCCATGGCGGTGCCCGGGGTGTGCCCTGGCTGTCCCCAGCTCACCTGGCAGACGCCGGTGTCGGGGTGGCACTCGCCGGCGTGGCCGTGGCACTGGCACGGCTCACACGTGCCCAGGTAGAGCCCGGCGCTGCTGCGGGTGTAGCCGGTGTCACAGTCCTAGAGGGGACACGGTGCCAGCGGGGTGGGACACGGCTCGGGGCAGTGAGGGGACCCTGAGGGTGCTGAGGGGACCCCGAGGGTGCTGAGGGACCCCGGGGCGTCTCACCTGGCAGGAGGCCCCGCGGTACCCGGGCGGGCAGGCGCAGTCCTCCACCTCCAGCGCGGGCGGGCGGCCGGTGACGTGTGGCACTGCCACGTCCAGGCTGACATCGGCCAGGCTGCGGGGACAGATGACACATCACCACGGCCCTGCCACCCTCCACGCCCCCTCCCGTGCCCCCCACCCCGAGTACCCACCTGCTCTCCTCTGGCTGCTCTGAGTAGGACGCCCGGATCATGAACAGGTCCACGTCGGCCAGGGCCATCAGCAGGTGCTCGCGGGTGGCATCGTGCCCGTCCGCGCGGCGCCAGGCGCCCTGTGGCACACCAGGGTGACAGAGGTGCTGTCATCCCCCACTGCACACAGCCCCAGCCCCCAGGCACCCGGGGTGACCCCTCCATGGCACCCAGACTGATCCTGGGGGCACCCAGTCCCACCCCCTGTGTCCCCAGTCTGATCCCAGGGGTTCCCCGTCTGGTCTCCCAGCACCCAGCCCACCCCTGCCCCATGGCACCCAGTACAGCCCCCATGGGACCCACTCCAATCCCCTGGGGTGCTCAGTCACCCCCCAAAGCACCCAATCTGATGCCCACCATGACACCCAGTCCAATCCATGGGGCACCCAATCCCAGCATTCCATAGCACTCTGTCCAATCCTGCAGCCCAACCCCCCAATGGCACCCAGCCTGACCCCTGGGGCATCCAGTCCCTCTCCTCCCACATCCTGCCCCTTAGCACTGACTCCAGGTCCCCAGAAGACCCAATCCAATTCCCTGGAGCACCCAGTCTGACCTCCCTTAGCACCCAGTCCAACCCACCCCCTGCACCCAGTCTGACCCCCACCACGACACCCAGTCCAATCCATGGGGCACCCAATTCCACCCTTCCATGGTGCCTGGTCCAATCCCCCAGTCCAACCCCCCATGGCACCCAGCCTGACCCCTGGGGCACCCAGTCCCTCCCTATGCACTCAGCCCACCCCATTCCCCATGGCACCCAGTCTGACCCCCATGGGACCCCTCCCAGTCCCCTGTGACATCCAGTCCAACCCCCCATGACATCCAGTCCAATGCCTGGGGCACCCAAACCCACCTCTCCATGGCATCCATTTCACCCCTGCCCCCTAGCACCCAGTCTGACCCCCCACAGCACCCAGTCTGACCCCCCA
>NW_016690643.1:8406-10075 GCF_001604755.1 Lepidothrix coronata
CCTGAGCTGGCACTGGGGACACGGTGAGGGTTGGTGTGGCCCAGGGTGTCCCCCTGTCCCTGAGCTGGCACTGGGGACACGGTGAGGGTTGGTGTGGCCCAGGGTGTCCCCCTGTCCCTGAGCTGGCACTGGGGACACGGTGAGGGTTGGTGTGGCCCAGGGTGTCCCCCTGTCCCTGAGCTGGCACTGGGGACACGGTGAGCTCAGGGTGGCCCGCAAGTGTCACCTTGTCCCCGGCGAAGGGTGGTGGCAGCACCCAGTACAGGACACCCCGCGGCAGGTCCCGGAAGGTGTCGAGGAGCAGCTCCCGTGGGGACACGAAGCGGGGCACAGCCCCTGGCAGGGGGGTGCCCGACACGTTGGCCAGGGGCAGCGGGGCAGAGTCCTCCGAGGTCAGCAGCACCTGGGGAGGGAGCATGGTGGGCACAGCATGGCGTGGCATGGCATGGAATGACACGGTATGGCACTACATGGCATGGCATGGCACGGCATGGCACTATATGGAGTGACACAGCATGGCATGGCACAGCATGGCATGGCACTACAAGGAATGACATGACACTACCTGGCATGGCATGGCACTACACGGCACAGCGCTACATGGCAGGTATGACATGGCACTACATGGCATGGCACAGCACCACATGGCATAGTATGGCATGGCATGGCATGTCCAGGCAGGGCATGGCGTGGCACATAATGCCACATAATGGCAAGACGTGGCATGACATGACATAGCCTGGCATGGTGTATGATGGCACCACACGGCACAGCATGACATGGCATGTCAAGGCACAGCATGGCGTGGCATGGCATGTAATGGCATGGACGACGTGACACACCATGGCACGACATGGCACGACATGGCACGGTGTAGCACGGCATATCATGCCATGACGTGGCACGATGAGGTACAACATGGCACGGCACAGCACAGTGTGGCAGGGCATGGCCTGGCACCACAGGGCACGACACGACAGATCACGACCCATCATCGCATGGCATGGCAAGGAATGGCAGGACATGGCACAACACGGCATGGCACTGACATGGCGTGGCACAGCATGGCACTACATGGTGTGGCATGGCTTGGCGTGACCCAGTATGGCTCAGCACGGCACAACATGGCACGACACGGTACAAGATGGCACAGCAAGGCACAGCATGGCACGACACAGCATGGCGTGACATAGCACAGCACGACACAGCATGGCGTGACATAGCACGGCAGAGCATGGCACATAATGGCATGGCATGGCTTGGTATGACACAGTATGGCCCAGCATGGCCCAACATGGCCCAACACGGCAAGGCAAGTCACAACGCAGTACAGGATGGCACAGCATGGCACACTTGGCACGTTGTGGCCTGGCACGGCCTGGCCTGCCCCGTCCCCCTCACGGTACCTGGTGTCGGTGCCAGGCGGAGCTGGCGCAGGAGCGGGACAGCCCCATGCAGAAGCAGGGCAGGCAGCCCGCGGGGTTGGCAGCGCTCAGGTGGAAGGTGCCCGCGGCACAGGAGTCGCAGAGCCGGCCCCGCACGTTGGGCTGCGGGCACAGGGAGGGGGCAGAGTGAGGGGGCGCGGGGGGCACGAGGATGGGTGCTGGGGGTGGATGGGGTGCCACAGGGTGAGGGTGGGATGGGTGCTGGGGGTCAGAGTGGGGACCCC
>NW_016690643.1:11998-13450 GCF_001604755.1 Lepidothrix coronata
CAGGAAGGACCAGTATGGACCAGTATGGATCAATATGGACCAGTAAGGACCAGTATGGATCAATATGGACCAGTACGGATCAGTATGGACCAGTATGGACCAGTACGGACCAGTATGGACCAATATGGACCAGGAAGGACCAGTATGGACCAGTATGGATCAATATGGACCAGTAAGGACCAGTATGGATCAATATGGACCAGTACGGATCAGTATGGACCAGTATGGACCAGTACGGACCAGTATGGACCAATATGGACCAGGAAGGACCAGTATGGACCAGTATGGATCAATATGGACCAGTACAGACCAGTATGGGGGTTGGGGATGTTTTTGGAGAGCTCTCAGTGCTCCCAGTACGGGCCAGTGCCTCCTCCAGTTCTCCTCCACAAGGAGAGGTGTCACTGGGGCAGTGGCACTGAGGGGGTCCCCGGGAGTGGCACTGGGGGGGTCCCTGGGGGTGGCACTCAGGGGTCCCTGGGATTGTCACCCACCTGCGTGAGGGCTCTGTGTAGGGACAGGGACAGGGGTGGCAGGCAGTGGCCGTGCCCTTGGTGGCATCGCCGAAGAAGCCGGGTCTGCACTTCTCGCACTGTGGCCCCTCTGTGTTGTGCTGGCAGTTCTGGGGGACACACACACGTGTCACAGGGGGGTGGTGGCACCGTGCCACTGTGCCACATCCCTGTCCCTCTGTCACCCCATCAGCCCCCCTGCCCCTTACCAGGCAGTGCCCAAACACGGGGTCGCAGGTGCTGGAGTGGCCGTGGCAGCCGCAGCCGGAGCAGGTCCCCAGGTAGGGTCCCCTGGTCACCCGCTCGAAGCGGGGGGCACAGCGCTGGCACGACAGCCCCGTGTAGCCCACGGGGCACCTGGGGACACAGCGGGGAGATGGTGGCATCGTGGCATCACAGCAGCGGTGGCACCGAGCCCGTGACCTTGCCGTCAGTAGTCACCTGCACTCCTCAACATTGCCAGCTGGCCCCAGGCCGGTGTCCCCGGCGCTGGTGACATCCATGGCCACGTCGCTGAGCCCCACGCTGGCCATGCGCCCGTCGTACACCGCCCGGATGAAGATGCCCTCCAGATCCTGCAGCACCAGCAGCAGCAGCTCCCGGCTCACCGGGGCACCCTGCTCATCCTCCCAGTGCTCCTGTCATGGGGCAGTGACAGTGGGGTCACAGCGGGGTGGTGGCAGTGCTGGCATCACCCACTGGCACCACTGGCATCGCCTGCCTGGCGTCACTGGCATCACTTACCCACTGTCAGCATCACTCACTCATTGCTCCGGCATCACCCGCCCACCTCCATCACCCACCACCCCCATCACCCACCCACCATCACCCACCACCACCATCACCCACCCCCATCACCCACCACCACCATCACCCACCACCATCACCCACCACCACCATCACCCACCACCATCACCCACCACCACCATCACCCACCAAC
>NW_016690643.1:17785-20401 GCF_001604755.1 Lepidothrix coronata
CCCAGCCTGGTGCCATGGCACTGTCCCCAGGCATAATGTCCCCAGCCCAGTGCCATGACAGACTCCTTAGGGACGATGTCCCCATCCTGCTGCCATGGCACAGGGTCCCTGGCACAATGTCCCCAGCCTGGTGCCGTGGCAGTGTCCCCAGGCACAGACCTGATCCCAGTGCTATGACACAGGGTTCCTGGGCACAGTGTCCCCCTCCTGGTGCCATGGCACTGTCCCCAGGTACAATGTCCCCAGCCTGGTGCCATGACACAGTCCCTGGGCACAGTGTCCCCAGCCTGGTACCATGGCAGTGTCCCCAGGTACAGTGTCCCCATCCCGGTGCCACAGCACAGGGTCCCTGGGCACAATGTGCCCAGTCCAGTGCTATGACACGGTCCTTAGGGACAACGTCTCCATCCTGCTGCCATGGCAATGTCCCCATCCCGGTGCCACAGCACAGGGTCCCTGGGCACGGTGTCCCCAGCCCAGTGCCACAGCAGAGTCTGCAGGCACAGTGTCCCCAGGCCAGGGTCCCTGGGCACGGTGTCCCCAGCCCAGTGCCACAGCCCGGTCGCCCCCCCTTGAACACAGCACTCCTGGCACGGTGTCCCCAGCCCCCCCGGGTGCCCGTGTGCCCCCTGCCCGCGGTGCCCGGGCTGTCACTCACCACAGCCGACCTCGTCGCTGCGGTCGGGGCAGTCGGGCTCCCTGTCGCACTGGTAACTCGCCCGGATGCAGCTCCCGCTGGACACGCACCGGAATTCTGCTGGCCCGCACGCCGCGCCGGGCGCCTTGGTGGCTGCAGGGGGGCACGGTGCCAGGCGTCAGCCGTGCCCCTGTCCCCCCGTGTGTCCCCCAGCCCCCCGCACTCACGGCAGTCGCTCTCGTCGGAGCCGTCCCCGCAGTCGTTCTCGCCGTCGCAGCGCCAGAGCTTGAGGGCGCAGTGCCCGTTGGCACATTTGAACTCGTTGGGCTCGCAGGGGGACGGGGTGCCTGCGGGGACAGGGGGTCAGCACCCGGGGGTGCCGAGGCAGGACGCTCTGCCCAGGTAAAGCTCAGATCTGGTCGGAGCACGCAAACAGCACCAGCTCTTGGTGGGGAGTTCCTGCCGGTGCCAGGGGGCTGCTTTGGGCTTGGACTGTGCCAAACCCAGCCTGGTTCACCCGCTGCAAACACACGGCCCTGCTTTGGGAAGCAGGGTTTGGCAGATAAGCTGCTCCCTGGCTCGGGAATACACGGGAAGTGGTCACAGCCCCAAGGGTGCCAGAGCTCAAGGAGCTTTGGGATGATCCTCTCAGGCCCAGGGAGATGGTCCCGGGCAGGGCTGAGGGTTGGACTTCACCGTCCCTTCCAACCCAGATAAACAGCCTGGGATAAATAATGCACTGTACACAAACACCTCTGATTTGCCATCGTTCACACCCGCAGGACAAAGAGGTTTAATCCCACCTCTGTAAACTCAACCCTTTGACATAATCCGAGCCTAAGATTTGATCCAGTCACACTTGGGCCTCTCTGGGAGGGAGTTTAAAAACCAAGCGGGTTTTCTGCACCTCAAGACTCAACAGGAGCTTCTCAGATAACTGTCTGAGCCTTTCCCTCCCCTCCTCGATCCTCGTGTGAGAGTCACATCAGTCTCCCCTCAATGACCATTTCTTTGGCCAGCTTTGCTCCAGTTAATTAACTCAACTGCTCTGATACAGAGTGCTATTGTATTTTAGGGTATATTTTACTCTACTAGGAGTTTGTAGCTTTGACACTGTGTAGTAAATAATTCTGATTAAGATCTTCAGTCTGTTCATTTGCCTGTTCATTTGCCATAATAAATAATTCACTTTAAACAAACGTAACTGGTTTGCCATCAGGACAAGGTGGTTTAATCCCACCTCTGCAATTCCTTACATTTAAACCTTTGGCAGAATCACAGACTCAGACTGGTCTGGGTTGGAAGAGACCCACAGGGATCATGGAGTAAGTGGCCCAGGCAGGGCTCAAACCCTGCCCTTGGTGTCACCAGCACCAGGCTCTGCCCAGCTGAGCTCAGCTCACCTCGGGCTCGTTTGTTTGCTCATTTGTCGTAACAAATAATTAATTTGAAATAAATCAATTTTATATAAACACCTCTGATTTGCCATCACTCAAACCCGCAAGACAAAGTGGGTTAATCCCACCTCTGTGACTCAACCCTCGGACATAATCCCTAAGGTGGGATCAGCCCCCCTGGAGCTCCTCTCTGGGAGAAGTTTGGGAACCAAGGGGGTTCTCTGCACCTCAGGATTCAACAGGAGCTTCTGGAATAACTTTGTCTGAGCCTCAAACTGCATGCAGGGGTGCCCCCGAGCTCTCAGTGTCACCGCCACTGTCACCGTCCCTGTCACTGTCACCGTCCCTGTCACTGTCACTGTCATCATCCCTGTCACTGTCACCATCCCTGTCACTGTCATCATCACCATCACTACCACTGTCACCGTCCCTGTCACCGTCACCATCACCATCATCATCACTACCAATATCACCGTCACTGTCACTGTCACTGCCACTGTCTCTGTCCCTGTCCCTATCCACCATCCCACCCCATCCCACCCCATCCCATCCCATCCCATCCCATCCCATCCCATCACACCC
>NW_016690643.1:26265-27545 GCF_001604755.1 Lepidothrix coronata
GGGGGGCTGTAGGGCACCCTGGGGGCACAGGGAGCTCTGGGGGCACTGGGGGGGCTGTAGGGCACCCTGGGGCAGGGGTGCCGGGGTCTCACCGCATCCCTCCTCGTCGGAGCTGTCGCGGCAGTCGGGCCGGCGGTCGCAGCGATACTCCCTGTCCACGCACTCCCCGCTGCCACAGCGGAACTCCAGCGAGGTGCAGGCCCGGGGCTGGGGGGTCACTGTGGGCAGGGGGGGGTCACACCCTCAGGGGACACCCCAAAACACCCACCCAGCACCCCGAAGTGGGCGGGGAGTCCAGACACGGTATGTGGGACCCCGGGGTGGGATGTGGGGTGGGGAGCTCTGAGCCCTCCGGCCCCAGATCCCCCCAAAACCCCTCTGGGGGACCCTAAAAGGCCCTGAGCCTCCCCATACCAAACGGGGGATGGGTGTTCAGACACCCCAGTACGTGAGACCCCAGGGTGTGGGTGGGATGGGGAGCTCTGAGCCCCTCTGCCCCATAGACACCCCCAGATGCCTCTGAGGCACCCCAACTCCCCCCGGGTGCCCCCCAGCCCCTTTCCCAGTCTCACCAGTGCCCAGGCGGCGGAACTGGAAGCCGTGGGGGGAGGTGACGTAGGAGGCGATGGATCCCCCGGCCAGGAGGTCCCGCAGGACCCCCCCCAGCTGGGCCTCGTCCCCGTTCCCCTCCGAGCCCACGTCCAGCTCCACGAACACATCCCCATCCAGCTGCCTGGGGGGAGAGGGGGGTCAGCACCCCAAACCAGCCACACTGCACCCCAAACCAGCCTTGAACCCCCAAAGGGTCCTCACTGCACCCCAAAACATCCCCATCACCTCCAATCCACCCCATCCCCTCCAAGCCTCCCTGCCATCCCCAAAAACTCCCTGCACTCACAAAAGCTCCTCATTGCAACCCAAAACCTCCTCAGTGTGCCCCAAAACTTCCCCATCACCTCCAATCCACTCCCTCACCTCCAAATGGTTCCATCACCCCAAAAGCTCCCTGCACTCCCAAAACCTCCTCATTGCACCCCAAAAGCTCCTCATTGCTCCCCAAAACCTCCTCATTGTGTCCCAAAACATCCCCCTCACCTCCAAACCTTTCCATCACCCCCCAAACCTCCCTGCACTCGCAAAAGCTTCTCATTGTGCCCCAAAATATTCCCATCACCTCTAATCCATCCCATCACTTCCAAACCTGCCCACCTCCTGAAAACCTCCCTGTACTCCCAAAAGTTCCTCATTGCACCCCAAACCCTCCTCATCGCACCCCAAAA
>NW_016690643.1:29143-32052 GCF_001604755.1 Lepidothrix coronata
CCCATCACCCCCAATCCTCTCACTTCCCCTTCCACCCCAAACCTCCCCAGCTCCCTTTGCTCCCCCAACCCCCCCCAGCCCCCTCAATCCCCTGACCCCCCCTAAACCCTCCGAGCCCCCCAAAGCCCCCCCACTCACTTGATGAAGACCACACTGACCACCTGCTCCCCGGGCACCTTGTAATACTCCGACTCCAGCTGTTGGGGGCACAAATGGGGGGTCAGGGTGGTCCCTGGGGGGTCACTCACCCCCATCCCCCCCTCTCAGCCCCCCCCCATCCTCACCGTGTCCACCACAGCCTCCGAAATCTCCCGGAATTCCTCAGAATCCGGGTCCTCCAGCCGGGAGCTGAAGTCGATGCTGCGGGTGAAGTTCACCAGTGCCCGGAAATAAACTGGGGGGGGGCCAAAAAATTTGGGGGTGGGTGTCAAAAATGGGGGGGTGGCACCTGCACCCCCAAAAAATGCCCCCCTGTTGCCCCCCCAAATTGTGCCCTCCCCACTGTGATCCCTCACCCAGCTGTGACCCCCCCACCCGAATGTGCCCCCCCCAAAAAAAATTTGGGGTCCCTCCCCCCAGCGAAAGGCACAGGAGGAAGAAAGTGGGAGTGCAGCAAGAGGGGGGTCCCCAAGAAGTGTCACTTACTGATCGGGGGGTCGTCCTCGGGCTCGGCCACCACCATCCCCGCGGGCGCGGGGCGGGGCCCGGGCACTGCCCCCGAGGAGGAGGAGGAGGAGGAGGAGGAAGAGGAGGATGAAGAGCAGACAGAGGTTGAGCGCGGTGACAGCGGGTGACAGCCCGGGCACAGGTGCCACCCCGCAGTGTCCCCTTACCGGTGGGTGCCAGCCCGCTGCCGGGCGCCGAGGTCACGACCGGGGGCCAGGGGACTCCGCTGCTGTCGTCCCCACTGCCATCTGCCAGGGCACAGCCAGGGGGGCACTCACCCGGGGGGACACCCAGCCACAGGGACACCCCCCAGGAACAGTGACACCCACCCAGGGACACACCCCCCCAGGGACACTCGTGTACAGTGACAGTCACCCGTGGGACACCCACCAACAGCGGCACCCACCCGTGGGACACCCGGGAATGGGGACACCCGTTGGTGGGGACACTCATGTATGGTGGCACCCACCCATGGGACACCCCGGAATGGGGACACCCACAAACAGTGACTCCCATGAGCAGTGACACCCACAAACGGTGACACCCACCCATGGGACACCCGGGAATGGTGACAAGCACCCATATGAACACCTACGAACGGTGACACCCACAAACAGTGACATCCACTTGTGGTGACACCCAGGAACGGTGACACCCACCCATAGGACACTTGTGGGGACACCCACAAACAGTGACACACATGAACTGTGACACCCACTCATGGGACACCTACAGATGGTGACACTCGCGCTGGGGACACCCGGGAATGGTGACACTTATCGGTGGGGACATCCACGAATGGTGACACCCACCCATGGGGACACCCAGGAATGGTGACACCCACCCAGGGACCCCCTGTGTGGTGCCATCGACACATGGGACACCCGTGAATGTGGACACACACAAACAGTGACTCCCATGAACAGTGACACCCACAAACAGTGACGACCACCCATGGGACACCCATGAATGGTGACACTCATGGGATACCCTTGAATGGTGACACCCACCTGGGGGGACACCCAAAAATGGGGACACCCCGGAACAGTGACGCCCACCCACAGGACACCCACCCACCCATGGTGACACCTGTGCCACATTGACCAACAGATGCCACCAGGTCCCAGTGCCATCCTCGATGGGGACAGTGTGGTGGCACCAGGGGCCACCCACATGTGGGACACACACCCTTGGTGGCACCCACCCACCTGGTGACATCTTACTGTCTGATGCCACCATGGTGCCATCTGCCATGGGGACAGCATGGTGGCACCCGGGGTGGCATCTACCCACGGTGACATCCACTCAGAGTGACACTTACCCTCCCAGTGCCACCCTGCCACCAGCTGCCACCAAATCCTTGGTGGCACGTGCGATGGGGGCAGCACGAGTGGCACCCACTCACAATGACACCGCCCACCCAGTGCCACCGTAACACCCGATGCCACCAGGTCCTGGTGCCATCTGTGAGGGGGACAGTGCAAGTGGCACCCAGGGTGGCATCCAGTGCTGGTGGCACCCACCCACGAGGACACCTACCCCTGGTGGCACCCGCCTGTGGCACCCAGTGTCACGTTACTGCCCCATGCCACCAGGCCTTGGTGCCATCTACAATGGAGACTGTGTGAGTGACACCAGGGGTGTCACTCACACCTGGTGACACCCCCCCATGGGGCCACCTAACCCTGGTGGCACCCACCCACGCACAGCACTCAGTGCCACCTCACCACCAGATGCCACCAGATCCCGGTGCCATCTGCAATGGGGACAGCGTCACCCACCCCTGGGGACACCAACCCCTGGTGGCACTCACATTCACACCATCCAGTGTGCAAGTGGCACCCAGGGTGGCACCCAGTGCTGGGGGCACCCCCACACAGTGACACCGACCCTGTCACCCCCAGCCCCGTGTCCCCTCACCTCCGGAGGCCACCAGGTCCTCGTCGTCAGAGAGGTGTCGGTGGAAGCGCCGTCCCCGCGTGTCCCCAACGTCATCGGCCACCGTGTCCTCGGGGAAGGCGTCGGCCCAGCCCCGGGCACCGCGGGACACCTGGGGACAGGGATGGCAGGGACACTCATGGGACAGGGACACTCATGGGACAGGGACACCTGGAGACAGGGACACCTGGGGACAGGGATGGCAGGGACACCATGGGACAGGGACACTCATGGGACAGGGACACCTGGAGACAGGGACACCTGGGGACAGGGATGGCAGGGACACCATGGGACAGGGACACCTG
>NW_016690643.1:35426-37873 GCF_001604755.1 Lepidothrix coronata
CCCCGTGGGTGCTCTGTCATTGTCCCCCCCATCCCAAGCCCGCGTGGGTGCTCTGTCATTGTCCCCAAGCCCCCGTGGGTGCTCTGTCATTGTCCCCCCCATCCCAAGCCCCCGTGGGTGCTCTGTCATTGTCCCCAAGCCCCCGTGGGTGCTCTGTCATTGTCCCCAAGCCCCCGTGGGCGCTCAGTCCCCTCCCTGCCGGGGGCAGTGCAGCCGCGTGTCCGGTGTCCGGCGGTGTCCGGGCAGGGGACAGGGGACAATCCCCCTCTCCGGTTACCGGAAGCCTCCCCGCGCTGTGGCCCCGCACCCCCGGCCGCCGGGTCCCCCCCTCCGTGTCCCCCCCGTGTCCCCCCCGCCGGGGCACCGCGCCCGGCCGGACGCCACGGCCCCGCCGCCGCTCACATTTTCCACTCTCCAGCCCAAATCCTGCCCCGCGCCCTGGGGAAAACTTCGGGGGGGCGGGGGAGAAGGAGCCTGGGGAAGAGGAGGGTGAGGAAGCACCACCCCGGCCCACCTCCTGCTCCCGAGCTGCCCCTCAGGCCGGGGGCACCTCAAACCCCCCTCGGCTGGGTGTTCCCCCCGCTCCAGCCGGGATGTCACCCCGCCAAAAAAAACCGGGATGTGGCCTCTCCAATCTTTAAGTGCCCCCCAAATCTGGATGTGCCCCCCCCTTTACTTCATCCGGGCGAGGAAGAGGAGGTGACGCACCACAGGAATAATAACCGGGGGGGTTATTAATAGCCGACCTCCCCCCCCCCGGCTCATTGTTCCCCCAAGGTCGCGTTAAAAGGTGTTTCCCCCCCCAAAAAAAAATACCCTGCTCCCCCCCAGGCCTGAGCCACCCCCGGGGTTTGGGGGGAGGGGGGGTCACCCCGGGTTTTGGGGGGGCTGCCAGCACAGCTGGCGGGATGCTGGTCCCGGGGGGGGGTCCAGGCAGCTGCTTCCCACCCCCCCCCAGCCGCCCCCGGCATTTGGGGGTGAAACAGCTGCGGGGTCAAAGTCCCTCCGGGGGGGGCAAAGGGGGGCCCCCAAACATGTGCCCCCCCCGCTGCATTCCTGCCTGCTGGCATTGCCTAATTTATCCCGAAAGGACTTGGTGGGGGCTGGGGCTTCGGGGGGGTTTGATGCGTTTTAGGGGGGCGGATGGCTGGGTTTGGGGGGGCTGAGGTGGGTTTGGCAGGGGGAGATGGTTCTTTGGTCAGGGGATGGTTTTTTGGGGGGGTGATGGTTTTTTGGGGGGGTGGAAATGGGTTTTGGTTGGAAATGGGTGGCTGGGGGTTCGTGACAGCTTTGGGGGGAGGAAATGGATTTTTTTTGGGCTGAGGAAATGGATTTTTGGGGGGAGAGAGATGGGTTTTAGGAGAGAGGGGGGTTTGGGGGGGTCATGGGGTTTCTTTGGGGCAAAGAAGGGGTTTCATTGGGGGGAGGTGTTTCTTTGGGGGGTGGACTTTTTTTTGGCGGGGGGAGGTTAACAGTGGGGTTTTTGGCAGTTGACGGATTTTGAGGGGGGGGTTAGCGGGTTTTGCGGCGGGAGGGGGACCCAGGCGGCCTGGCCAGGACCCAGGCGGCCGGGCTGCTCTTCCTCCCCCCCACCCCCTCCTCCTCCTCCCGGCCAGGCCATCTTTGGCGATGGGAAAGAGCCGAAGGCACGAGGCCACGTGCGCCGGGTGCCCCGGGGGTCCCCGAGTGCCCCCGAGTGCCCCCGAGTGCCCCCAGGTGTCCCCAAATGCCCCCCAAGTGCCCCCAGGGGTGGCAGGAGCCCCGCCCCTCACCCCTAACAGCGCGGGACCCCCCCCGAGCCCACCCGCGTGCCCCCCACGCGAGCCCCGGCGCACACGAGTGTGCAAGAGCGGGGGTGCAAGGGGGGGGCGCCGGGGGGGGCTGTGCCCGCACACACGCGTGCGTGGGGTGTCCCCCCCCCTTTCCCCACCCCTTCCCCCCCGGGCAGGGTGATCTTATCGCACATTCCTGCTTCGCCCTCCCCCCCTCACCCCAAATTAACCCTTCACAGCCCGGGGGGGGCACCCCCATCCCTCACTCCACGCCAACCCCCCCCGCGGGGTGCGCGGGACCCCCCTCCGGGTCGTTTGGGGGGGTGCACTCCCCGAGCATCCCGGCGAGGGGGGGCTTTGGGGTGCTCGGAACTCGAATTGCCCCCTGTCCCACAGCGGAATGGGGGGGTGGGGAGTGTAACGTGGGGACCCCCCCTCTGTCTGTCCCCAGCAGCCCCCCCGGACGTGGGTGGGAGCCCCACGGGGAGGGGGGGCCGCGCTGCCAGCATGGCCCAGAGCACAAGGCCCCCTCTGTTCTCCACCCCGGGCACCCGCCCAACCCCAAACCACCCCCCCGCCCCCCCCCCCCAACTCCAGGGGGCCCCCCCACATCGCCATCACCCCCGCACCCCACTGAGAGACCCCCCTTAAACAGGGGGAGCGCGGCCCCGCGGC
>NW_016690643.1:42692-44926 GCF_001604755.1 Lepidothrix coronata
ACACGGGGGGACACGGGGGGCAACTCTGGGAAGTTTTACAGGGACACAGAGTGCGTGGGGACACCGTGGGACACCCCTGGGGCCTTGGGACATGGGGGACACCCCAGGAAGTTTTGCAGGGACATGGGGAAGTTGCGGGTGGACACGGGGGGGACACGGAGGGATCACCTCTGGAACTCTGGGAACTTCCACGGGGACACAGGAAACACCCCTGGGATCTTTCACAGCGACAGGGGACGCGTGGGGACAGGGGGGGCACCGTGGGACACCTTTGGGAACGTGCACTGGGACACGGGGGGACACGGGGGACACCCCTGGGAACTTGTCCAGGGACACGGGGGGACACAGAGGGCACAGGGGGCGACTCTGGGAACCTTCACGGGGACACAGGGGTGCGTGGGGACATGGGGGACACCGTGGGACACCTCTGGGGACTTGCACTGGGACACGGGGGGACACGGAGGACACCCCCGGGAACATTTACAGGGACAGGGGGTGTGTGGGGACACCGTGGAGCACCTTTAGGAACTTTAGTGGGGACATGGGGTGTGTGGGGACACCCCTGGGAACTTTTATAGGGATGCAGGGACAAGGGAGACACGGGGGACACCTCTGGGAACTTTCACGGGGACACGGGGTCACGGGGACGCCTCTGGGAACTTGTACAGGGACACAGGGGGACACCTGCAGGAACTTTTCTGGGGACACGGGTGTGCGTGGGGATGTCGTGGAGCACCTTTAGGACCATGGGGACATGGGGCGTGGGGGGACGTGGGGGGACACCTGTAGGAACTTTTCTGGGGACACGAGGGTGCCTGGGGGCACCTCGGGACACCTCCGGGAACTTCTGCGGGGACTTGGAGGTGCGTGGGGACACCGTGGGGCCGCTCTGGGAACTGGCAGAGGGACATAGGGATGGTAAGGGGGGGCTCCCCCATATCCAGTTCGGAGATATGGGGGGACGTGGGGACACCGTGGANGCACACGTGGAGGGACACCCCAATCCCCTCAGCGGCCAGAGCACAACGCTGGGGACCCCCGAGCCTGAGGGGGACCCCAATTCCCCTCAGGCACAGCACAACGACCCCAACTCCTTTAGGGGAGGGACCCCAACTCCTACAAGGGACCCCAAATCCTTCAAGAGACACAAACTCCTCATCTTCTACAAGGAATCCCAACTCCGGGAGGGGACCCCAAATCCTCCTGGGGACCCCGACTCCTTTAGGGGCCCCCAACTCCGTGGTACTGAACTTCTTTAAGATATCCCAAAATCGTGTTGGGACCCCAACTCCTCGAAGGGCCCCCAGTCCTTTAATGGATCCCAAATCCACAGGGGGACCCCAACTCCTTCTTGGGATCCCCACTTCGGGGACCCCGACTCCTGTAGGGGACCCCCACTCCCACAAGGAATCCCAACTCCAGGGACCCCAATTCCTTTCGGGGATTCTAGCTCCGGGGGGGGGACCCCAACTCCTCCAAGGGACCCCAACTCCTTTAAGACACCTCAAGTCCGCGGTGGGGAGACCCCAACTCCTTTAGGGGACTCCAACACCTTTAGGGGTCCCCAACTCCTTCGCGGGACCCCAACTCCGCGGGGGGACCCCAGCCCTCTTAAGAGACCCCAACTCCACAACGGGGGCGTTCCCCAACCCCTTCGGGAGCCCCCAACCCCTTTGGGAGCCCCCAACCCCTTTGGGAGCCCCCCCAGCTCCTTTGGGAGCCCCCAACTCCTTTACGGGACCCCAACTCCGAGGCCCCCAACTCCTTCACGGGACCTCCCGGCCGGGCGGGGGGACCCCAAGCCCGCTCCCCGCGGCGCCCCCCGGCCCCACTCACCGCCAGGAGGGTCCCCAGGAGCAGGAGGGTCCCCAGCGCCGCCGGGCCCCGCCGCCCCATCGCGCTCCGGCCCCGCTCCGGCCCCGCCGCGATCGCTCCGAGCGCTCCGCTCCGCTCCGCCCGCGCCGCCGCCCCGGGGCCGCCCCGCCCCCAAAACCCCCCCGGACCCCCCCGAACCGCGGGGGCGGGGCCACCGGGAGCGCGCCCACGGGGGGGCACGGGGGGACACGGGGGGGATCCCGCGGGGACGCGCGGGGACACCCCTGGGAACGCGGGACACGGAGGGGACACGGGGGGCAGCTCGGGGAACTTCTGGGAACTTTGGCGGGGACACGGGGGGAGACCCTTGGGATCGTCTGCAGGGACACGGGGGGAGACCCTTGGGATCGTCTGCAGGG
>NW_016690644.1:0-8282 GCF_001604755.1 Lepidothrix coronata
GGGGAAAGGGAAAGAAAAAGGGGAGAAGGAAAAGGGGAAAGGGAAAGAAAAAGGGAAAAGGGGAAGGAGGAAAGGAGAAAAAGGGATCCCACCCCACACCCCCGGTGAGGACACTCCTGCTCCATGGGGTGCACAGTCACTGCACACAGTGGCCCAGAGGGACAGAGGCCCACGGGAGGAATCCCAGGACACAGATCAGTGCCCAGAGACCCCAAAACGTGCCCACATCAGCTCTGCCCAGGCCTGGGCACTGCCACACGTGTGAGCCGAGCTGGGCACCCCTTCCCGGACACAAATCCATTCACGGGATCACGGAATGGCTTGGGTTGGGAGGCCCCCTAAATCCCACCCTGTGCCACCCCCTGCCATGGGCAGGGACACCTCCCACTGTCCCGGGCTGCTCCAGCTCCAACTCAACCGGCCTGGGGCTCTCCCAGGGACGGGGCAGCCCCAGCTCCCCTGGGCACCCCGATCTACAGGTCGTGCCATGTCCGGGGCACCCTCACCCATCCCCGCCAGGCCGGGGGTCCCGGGGGTCCCGTACGTACACAGCACATCCAGGAGCACGTCCGGGGAGCTCCTGGTGCCGCTGCCAGTGCTGGCCTGGCACCGGTACAGCCCCGAGTGGGCGCTGGCCACGCGCCCCAGCACCAGCGTGCTGCCCTCAGCCACCCACTGCCCGTTGTGGTACCAGGTGACGTTGGGCACGGCCGGGGAGTCGCTGCTCAGGTGGCAGGTGAGGTTGGCACCGTCGCCCTCCAGCACACGGGACGAGGGGGACACGGTGACGGTGGCGGCTGGGGGGGAAACAGCATCAGTGTTGGGGTGAACAACCCCCCAAAGCCAGCCCAGGGCTGTGTCACCACCTGGGTTATGGCACCCAGGGGGTTATGGCACCCAGGGGGTTATGGCACCGAGGGGGTTGGGGTTATGTCACCAAGGGGCATTGTGGCTACTCCAGAGGGCAAATTCCAGCTGCTCCTGCAGTGCCGTGACAGGGACAGCTCTGAGCCGGGCAGTGGGGTGCCACCAGCCCAGGGGTGGGGTACTTGCAGGAGGGGGCCCGTGGGAACTCCCTCGGCCACGTTTTGCTCAGTGTCCCTGTCACACACAGGCAGGGAACCCCCACCAGGGGCTGGAACAATCCCCACCGGGGGCTGGAACAATCCCCACCGGGGGCTGGAACAATCCCCACCGGGGGCTGGAACAATCCCCACCGGGGGCTGGAACAATCCCCACCGGGGGCTGGAACAATCCCCACCAGGGGCTGGAACAATCCCCACCGGGGGCTGGAACAATCCCCACCGGGGGCTGGAACAATCCCCACCAGGGGCTGGAACAATCCCCACCGGGGGCTGGAACAATCCCCACCGGGGGCTGGAACAATCCCCACCAGGGGCTGGAACAATCCCCACCGGGGGCTGGAACAATCCCCACTGGGGGCTGGAACAATCCCCACCGGGGGCTGGAACAATCCCCACCGGGGGCTGGAACAATCCCCACCGGGGGCTGGAACAATCCCCACCAGGATGGAACCATTGCTGTGGCCACGGGAGCCTCCAAACCCACCAGGAGGGGCTGACAGCCCCCACTTTAAACCCACTCACCCTCCACCCCTGCCCCAAAGGTCCCGTTCATGACAGTTTCTGGAGGCAGAAGCCCTTGGACACCTGAATTTCACGGGCACGCGGCTCATTTCTGCTCCTCCCGTCCTTCTGCCGCCACCCCCCGGGCTCGTCCCCTTCCCTGGCATTCCCTTCCCGGGCTCCCCTCTCCCAGGGCGTTCCCAGATGCCATGGGGACGTGTGGCCCCCGCCGCCCTCCCTCCTGTGCCCGGTCCCTCGTCCCCACTCACTGTCAGCCCTGAACTCCAGCGCGGCGCTGGCGCTGCCCCGCGCGTTCCCAGCCTGGCACACGTAGGTGCCCTCGTCCTCCAGCACCACGTCCCGGATCTCCACCCTCAGGCTGTTGTAGGAGGGGGTCACGCGGACCCGGGGGGCCGGGGGGCAGCCCCCCGTGCAGGCCACCAGCGCGTCCCCCCTGCGCAGGGTCAGGTTGGACTCGGGGTCGCTCTGCACGGAGCACTGGAGGATCCCCAGGCGCCCGCCCCGGCTCTGCAGGAACGAGCTCAGCACCGGCGGCCTCGGGGGGTCTGCGGGGGAAAACAGCGCCGGGGAGAATATTCTGGATGCACGGGGTCGGGAGAACCCCCGGAACCCAAGGGGTTGCTGCTTCCCCGGTGCCACGCGAGCTGCTCCCGGGCATCCAGGTTGGACGGGGCTTGGAGCAGCCTGGGGTGGCCGAAGGGGTCCCTGCCCAGGGCACGGGGTGGGACTGGGGGGGATCTGAGATCCCTTCCCACCCAAACCATTCATGGCTCCACGATCGTTTTACTGTTCTTAAAACACTAATTGTTATTAAAACTCTCTGAATGTCGGGAATTCGGGATGTCCCCAGACTTCCCCTCCCCCAGATTCACAGCTTTACCCGCCAGAGGGAATTTTCCACCCCCTCCACGTTCCTGCCCGAGGACTCCTTGGCTGCGTTCGGTGGTGAGGGGGGGAACCCCCAGGGTGGGAGCAGCGGAGGACCCCCCAGCCCAGCCCCAGGGCCCCCGGCAGCCCCAGGACCCCCTGGCAGCCCCAGGACCCCCCAGACCAGCCCCAGGACCCCCCGGCAGCCCCGGGCTCCGCCGGCAGCACTCACAGAGCACCCGGAGCGGGACGGCCCCCGAGGCGCCGCTGTCGCTGCCGTTGCTGCCCCGCACCCGGCACTGGAAGGCGCCCGCGTCGTCCCCGCGCACGGAGGGGAAGCGCAGGGTCGGGGCCGGGCCCTCCCGCAGCCTCTGCCCGTTCCGGTACCACGTGTAGAGGGGCTCCCCCGCCGCCTCCCCGGTCCCCACGCAGGTCAGGGTGACCGCCGTCCCCTCCGGCACCTCCGCCGAGGGCTGGATCCGGAGCTCTGCGGCTGCAGGAGGGGAGGGAGAGGGATGGGAGGGAGGGAGGGAGGGAGGGAAATCCCTGCTGCAGACCTTCACCTTTCCCATGGCTCCATCCAGCTAAACCCCACCGCCCTCGGCTTCCCTCAGCCCCCTCTCGCTCCGGAGCCCGTGGGATCTGGGGCTCTTCACTGGGTGGCGTTCCCTGGGGACACTGGACATCACCCCAGAGCTCTGCCAGGCAAGGGGGGGCCTTTCCCGACCCTGCCCAACTCTCTCCAAGTGCCAGGTTCATCCAGGGCATCCCGGTGCATTCCGAGCCGCCCCTGGGACAGACCCGGTGCCCTCAGCCCTCTGGCAGCTGACAGGTTGGGCCGGTGGCATCTTGGCCACTTCTAACGGAGCCCAACTCCCCTCCGGACACCCAAACCCGGGTTTGGTTTCTCTGGGATTGGACCTTGAGGTCTATTTTGGGTTTTTTCTGGCATCCTGAGAGACGTTCCTCTTGGACATGGTTTTGGGGGGCTTTTCTCTCCCTCTGCTGCCTCTGTCACGCCAAACCATCCACACTGGGGGTTCAGGGGACAGAGCAGGGCCCCCCCGGGTGCCCAGACCCCCCCCAGCACCTCCGGGGACGGGTGGGGGAGCAACGGGGCAGAAAAAATCGGACAAAGTTGCTCCCGATCTTGTGGTACTTTGGAAAACAAACCCCGGGAGCATCTCGAGCTCCACAGGCTGCTCCAGCCCTCCGAGGAGGGGGAGGGCTGCAGGGAGGGCACTGCCACCACACGGACCCCGAGGCACCCATGTCCCCCCGTGCCAGGGGGTGCCCCCAGCCCCGAGGAGCAGCCCCGGGGGTTCATCCCCGCCCGGAGCCCGGCAGTGCCGTCCCTCACCGCGGGTGAGCAGGTCCTTGGCGGCGCTGGCGCTGCCGTGGGCGTTGCTGGCGGTGCAGCGGTACCTCCCGCTGTCCCGGGGCCCCGCAGCCCGGATTTCCAGCCGCAGGGCGTTGCGGGAGGCGGCGACCCCGAACCTCTGGGGCGGGGCCACCTGCGCCCCGCTGGTGGCCAGCACGGTGCCGTCGCGGTCGATGGCCAGGGTGGCCGGAGGGTGACTGTCCACGGCACAGCGGACGATGGCCAGCCGGCCCCCCTGGGTCTCCTGGAAGAGCGTCAGGGTGGGGGTCCGGGGGGGATCTGCGGGACGGGAGAGGGTGCTGAGCTCGGGGGGTCCCCGTGGGGTGGCCACACGTGGAATCCCAAACTGCTTCGGGTTGGGAGGGACCTTAAACCCCGGCCAGTGCCACCCCCTGCCACGGGCAGGGCCACCTTCCCCGGGCCCGGGCCACCTTCCCCCGGCCCAGGCTGCTCCAAGCCCCGTCCAACGCGGCCTTGGACACCTCCAGGGGTGGGACACGTCCCCTCCCCGCCCCCAGCTGCTCCCCCCCCGCGTCACCGAGTTATTTTTACCCCAGACCTGGCAAAGCCAAGCCCGGGGCTGTTTTATTTTCCCCCTGACTTGCAAAACCTCCTGAGCTGTTCTTATCCCCCCCTCCTCCGTCGGTAACTCCCCCCAGCTTACGGTTGGAGCAGATTAGCGGGAGATGCTCCAAACGGCCCCTTCCCACGCGGCTCACGGCCGGGAATTGCGGGATTTACCCCAGACTCAGTCGGGGGGGCTGAAACCCCCTCCCAAACCCCTTCCCACGGGGCTCACGGCCGGGAATCGCGGGATTTACGGCAGACTGGACCGGGAGGGCTGAACGCCCCTCCCAGCTGCCCCCGGGGCACTCGGGAAGAGGCTTTGCCGAGGGTTTGGGGGTTTGCCGAGCCCCTGGGCCGGGTGGCCCTGGCAGGGGCGGGGGGCACTCACAGGTCACGCTGAGGCGGAGCGGCTGGGCCGTGTCGCTGCCCTGCCCGTTTGTCACCTGGCACGAGTAGTAGCCGGCGTCGCCCGCGGCCACCGCGGGGAAGAGGAGGGTGTGGGCAGTGCCCTCCTGCAGCCACGCGCCGTTCCTGTACCAGGTGTAGTTCAGGTCCTGCCCCTCCCGGCCCGGCACGTCGCAGGACAGGGTGGTGGCCGTCCCCTCCCGCACCTCGGCCGCGGGGCTCGCCGAGACCTCTGCGGCTGAGGGGGGTGGGAGCGCGGTCAGCACGGTCCGGGAGGCAGGAGAGCGGCACCCCCGCTCCCAATCCCACATCCCAGAGCCCCTCTGCCCCCCCCCCCCGGGAATGACGACAGGGGTGGGAGGTGTTTGGGTTTGTCCCCTGTCACCAGCACCTTCCCAGCTGGGCAGGGGGGCACCTTCTGTTTTTAGTGCAAAGAGCCGGGGACAAAACTCCTGGGGGGCACAGTGGGGTCCTGCAGCCCTCGGGGTGTGCATGGGGGGCTGGGGGGAGCAGACTGACCCCCCCTGCTCCCATCCGGGGGGAGATGCTCCCTGTGGGACTCCGACAGGGACAGGCAAGGCTGGGGCTTGTCTTGGCTGCAGGATCTGGTGGAGGACCCTCCTCCCCTGGGAGGGTGGGGAGGCCCTGGTCCAGGTTGCCCAGAGAAGCTGTGGCTGTCCCTGGATCCCTGGGAGTGTCCAAGGCCAGGCTGGACGGGGCTTAGAGCCACCTGGGCTAGTGGAAGGTGTCCCTGCCCATGGCAGGGGGTGGCACTGGGTGATCTTTAAGGTCTCTTTCCACCCAAACCAGATCACCCTGGCTCTGGATCCCCACAAGCTCTGCCAACCCCCTTCCCAGTGCTGGGCTGGAAATCCCTGCAAGGTCATGTCTTTGGGATCCCCGAGGTGAGGGGTGCAGGGCTGGCAGGATGGAGCCCTCACACTCCTTCCCCAGGGGCCCCCCAGCTCCCCCAGCAGCACTGGCACCTCACTGCCCACCCCGGTCCGGACTGGCCGGGCACACTCAGCCCCTCTGCCCCCTCCCTGATGCCCTGGCACTCACAGAACACGTGGAGGGTGGTGGCGGGCGCTGTGCCAGCCCCGAGGGCGTTCAGGGCCTCGCAGTGGTACCGCCCGTGGTCCTCCCGCCGCACCCCCCGCAGGGTCAGCACCCTCTCGCTGCCCACGGCGGCCCCGTCCTTGTACCAGAGGTAGCCCGAGACGGGGGGGTGGCTGCTGCCCACCTCGCAGCTCAGGGACACCGTGGCACCCACGTGGATGTTCCCCGAGGAGGGACTGACCCGCACCTGGACGTCCTTGGGGGCGTCTGCGGGGGGGACACACGGACACGGCGGGGGAGGTGAGGGTGGGCAGGACCCACAGGGCGCTGCCACAGCCCCTTCTGGGGCCTGGGGCAGGGAAGAGGGGGGCTGGAAGGGAAGCAAAGGTGCCACATGGGCAGCAAAGCGAGGAGGGCACGGCTGTGGGTGCCAGGAGGTGCCACAGAGCTGGGACATCCGTGGGGTGACACGGCCACGGAGAGACGGGGGGAGCAGCAGAGGGGGAGGAGCGGGAGGGATCTGCTCTGGCTCCTGCAGGGAGTGCAGGGAAGGGGGTGGGTGGCGGGAGGGGGGCCTGGGTGCCATGGGCGTGGCAGAGGTGCCCCCTGTCCCCACAGTGAGGTGCCCCCCGTCCCCACAGTGAGGTGCCCCCCGTCCCCACACCGAGGTGCCCCCTGTCCCCTCACAGAGCTGCCCCCTGTCCCCACACCGAGGTGCCCCCTATCCCCACAGTGAGATGTCCCCTTGTCCCCTCACCGAGGTGCCCTCTGACTCCTCAGTGAGGTGCCCCTTGTCCTCGCACCGAGGTGCCCTCTGTCCCCACAGTGAAGTGCCCCCTGTCCCCACACAGAGCTGCCCCCTGTCCCCACACAGAGCTGCCCCCTGTCCCCACACCGAGGTGCCCTCTGTCCCCACAGCAAGGTGCCCCCCCGTCCCCACACCGAGGTGTCCCCTGTCCCCACACCGAGGTGTCCCCTGTCCCCACACCGAGGTGCCCTCTCTCCCCACACCGAGGTGCCCTCTGTCCCCTCACAGAGCTGCCCCCCGTCCCCACACCGAGGTGCCCCACGTACGTCTCACCCGCAGCACGAGCTCGGTGCTCGCCTTCCCGGAGCCGTGGGAGACCTCGCAGAGCAGCTTCTTGCCGTGGTCCCTCCAGGAGAAGGAGGTGCTGAGGGTCAGCTGCCGGCCCACCCCGCTGGTGTCCAGCTGCAGGCGCCCGGCCAGGGTGGCGGCGCGGGGGTCGTGTCCCTCCCAGCGCAGGACGGTGTCACCCCAGGGGCAGGCGTAGGGCGTGGAGCACTCCAGGCTGGAGCTCTGCCCCTCCCGCAGGTCCTGGGGGGCGGCGGCGCTCGGGGGCTCCGGCTCCTCTGGGACGGAGAGCGGAGGGTGGGATGTGCCCGAGGGGTGGGTGTGAAGGGAGCGGGGGGGTCCGGGGGCCGTACCCACCCGACACGCTCAGCACCACGTCCCGCGCCGCCGACCACCGGTCACCGCCCACGATCTCGAAGCGGAACCTGTAGGGCCCCCCGTCCCCCGGGGTGACCCCCCGCAGCAGCAGGGTGCAGTTCCGGGCAGAGGGGTCCCCCAGGAGCTGGGCACGGCCCCTGAACCGGGCGTCCACCTCCTGGGGGGCGGCCGAGTGGAACACCGGGGTCCTGGGGCCGTCGTAGTCCTTGTACCAGATGGCCACGATGCCCCGGGCGACCGCCACGTCCTCGGGGTAGCTCAGGGTGCAGGGCACCACCACGCAGGACCCCGCCATGCCACGCACGGACTGGGGGTAGGAAACCCCCCACGAGCCGAGGGCTGTGCCGGGGAAAGGGGGGTCAGCGGGCTGGGGGGGCCCCGCTCCCCTCCCGGGACCCACCGGGGCCACGGCACCTCTGCTGAGGGGGTGACGGGCAGGGGGCTCGGGGGGGTGGGAGAGGAGAGGGGGGTGGGATAAACCCTCCCAAGAGGAAATTCTGAGGGGGAGAAGGGGGAGATAATGGAGAAAAGCTGGATCTTTCGGGGGGCTGGCTTTGAACAGCCTAAATAACAAGGAAAAGGGGGAAAATTGCCCCCCCCGGTCCCTCAGAACTGATTTCCTCAGCCCGCTTCCCCCGGCCCCTTGTTCTGTCATGTCCCCTGGCACCCCATCCCTGCCCGGCGGGAGGAGGGGGCACACAGATCCCCCCTGGAACGTCTGCTGTGCCGTGTCCCGCGGGAGAGCCGGGAGCAGCCTCGGGAGTTCCCATAATTCTGCCCATCCTCTGGGCACTGTAGACAGATCCCAGCCCCTCCAGGGGCACATCCTGCCCATCCCATGGGCACCGTGCACAGATCCCGCTGCCCCCATCCCAGGGGACACATCCTGCCCATACCCTGGGCACTGTGCACAGATCCCAGCCCC
>NW_016690644.1:13918-15448 GCF_001604755.1 Lepidothrix coronata
CTGCTCCTCAGCCGGGGAATTCCAGCGGTTGGGAAGGTTCATGGACAAACCCATTGTGGGTTGGGCTGGAAGGGGCCGGACGGAGCTCGGGGCAACCGGGGCTTGGGGAAGGTGTCCCGGGGTCCTTAGATGGGATTTAAGGGTGGGTTGGGCCGGAAGGGACCTTAAATCCCACCCAGTCTCACCCCCTGCCATGGGCAGGGACACCTCTCTCTGTCCCAGGTTGCTCCAACCTGGCCTTGGACACTTCCAGGGATCCAGGGGCAGCCACAGCTTCTCTGCCCAACCTGGGCCAGGGCCTCCCCACCCTCCCAGGGAGGAATCCCTTCCCAAAATCCCTCCTAATCCTGCCCTCTGGCAGCTTAAAAATCACCTGTTGGCCCAGGAATGAGCAGGAGGAGGGGACACTCGTGGGGTGGGACCCTCCGGTGGGGTGGGACCCTCCAGTGGGGTGGGACCCTCTGGCCTCCCCCACTTCCCAGTACAGAGAGAAATGGGGCCCAGGGGGTGCTGGGACCCCATTCCCCCGGGATAAGGTCAGGGTTTAACCCCCCCCCCAGCCTGGATCCGACCCCTGGAGGTGTCTGAGCAACTCCCTGAGCCTGGGAGGAGGCAGGGGGGGCTCAGCCCACGGGGATGTTCCACCTCTGCACCATCCAGCCCCCCAAGGGGCTGCTGCCCCCCCTGCCATCCCAATGCCACCCCCCGCAGCATCACCCGAGGGTCTCATCCCACCCCAGGGGGTGACCCCCCTCCCTGTGCCCGGCATTCCCAGCCTGGCCCTTCCCTGGGAGCAGAGCTGTTACCTGGGGGTGCCTCTGGCCGTGCCAGCTCCGGGGGGTGGCCCTGGGCCGCTGCTGTCCCTGCCCTCGGGGACAGCTCTTTATCTGCTGGGGGGGTGAGGAGCCCCAAACCACAGCACTTCCCTGTTCAGGGCCCCGTCCCTGCCCCTGCTTTTGGGAAGTGGTGACACGGGCAGCTCCCTCCTGCCTGTCCCTGCTGGTGGGCGCTTTTGGGGTGGCCCCCATGGCAGGTTCTGCAGCCCCCCAGGGGTGAGGGCTCTGGGCTCGGGGTCCTGCCGGGCCCCTGGGCTGCTCTGGCTGGGGCAGAGTTCCCTCTGTTCCCAGTACTGCTGTGGGGCTGCCTGGGGTTTGTGCTGGACCAAGGCTGACGATCCAGGGGCAGTTTTGGTGTCACTGAGCAGCGTCTGCACCCAGCCAGGGTCTGCTCTGCTCCCACCCCCAGGGAGAGGCTGCTCCGGGCACTGGGGGGACACGGTTGGGACAGCCCAGCCCAGGGACACCCCGGGGCACGTGGGCTTGTGCCAGAGAGAGCTGGGAAAGGAGGAAGGGGGGACGTGGGGGTGACGTTGTTTGTCTTCCCAGGTCACTGGCACAGCCGGTGGATCCCGGCTGGCCTGGCAATGCCCAACACCTTCCCAAGGTGCTGCCAGGGCTGGAGCCCCTCTGACATGGAGCCAGGCTGGGAGAGCTGGGGGGGTTCCCCTGGACAAGAGAAGGCTCCAGGGAG
>NW_016690644.1:16588-18459 GCF_001604755.1 Lepidothrix coronata
CCCAGTCTGTGTGTGCCCTGTCCCCAATCTGTGTGTGCCCGGTCCCCATGCTCTGTGTGTGCCCTGTCCCCAGTCTGTGTGTGCCCTGTCCCCAATCTGTGTGTGCCCTGTCCCCATGCTCTGTGTGTGCCCTGTCCCCAGTCTGTGTGTGCCCTGTCCCCAATCTGTGTGTGCCCTGTCCCCATGCTCTGTGTGCCCTGTCCCCATGCTGGCTATGCCCTGTCCCCATGCTCTGTGTGTGCCCTGTCCCCAGTCTGTGTGTGCCCTGTCCCCATGCTCTGTGTGTGCCCTGTCCCCATGCTCTGTGTGCCCTGTCCCCATGCTCTGTGTGTGCCCTGTCCCCAGTCTGTGTGTGCCCTGTCCCCATGCTCTGTGTGTGCCCTGTCCCCACGCTGTGTGTGCCCTGTCCCCAGTCTGTGTGTGCCCTGTCCCCAATTTATGTGTGCCCTGTCCCCATGCTCTGTGTGCCCTGTCCCCAATCTGTGTGTGCCCTGTCCCCAATCTGTGTGTGCCCTGTCCCCATACTGTGTGTGCCCTGTCCCCATACTGTGTGTGCCCTGTCCCCAATCTGTGTGTGCCCTGTCCCCACACTCTGTGCCCTGTCCCCAATCTCTGTGTGTGCCCTGTCCCCAATTTATGTGTGCCCTGTCCCCAGTCTGTGTGTGCCCTGTCCCCACTCTGTGTGTGCCCTGTCCCCATGCTCTGTGTGCCCTGTCCCCAATCTCTGTGTGTGCCCTGTCCCCACACTGTGTGTGCCCTGTCCCCAGTCTGTGTGTGCCCTGTCCCCATGCTCTGTGTGCCCTGTCCCCAGTCTGTGTGTGCCCTGTCCCCACGCTGTGTGTGCCCTGTCCCCACACTCTGTGCCCTGTCCCCAGTCTGTGTGTGCCCTGTCCCCATGCTGGCTATGCCCTGTCCCCAGTCTGTGTGTGCCCTGTCCCCAAACTCTGTGTGTGCCCTGTCCCCATGCTCTGTGTGCCCTGTCCCCACGCGGTGCGTGGGCAGTGGCAGTGCCCAGGGCACAGCCCTGTCCAGTTCCTCTTTCCATGCCCGGGGCACATTCCCAGGCTTGGGGAGCAGCTGCAAAGGGGAACGTGCCAGGGAAGCCAAAACGGATGAAAAAATCAGGGAAATCAGGGAAAGTGAGCAAAGGGACAACCAAATCCAGGGGCTGCTCCCAGAGCAGAGAGGGATGGGTGCTGTCCCACAGCCTGGGGGTCAGCCTCCTCCTGGGAATGAGCATCCTCATGGGAATGAAGGCCCTCCTGGGAACCTGTGTCCTCCTGGGGACCAGCATCCACTTGGGAATGAGCACCTTCCTGGGGACCAGCATCCTCCTGGGAATGAGCATCCTCCTGGGAATGAGCATCCTGCTGGGAACCAGCCTCCTCAGTGGGACCAGCACCCTCCCGGGGTCAGAGCTCCCCCCTTGCTCCGGGGGTCCCCTCCGTGTCTCCGAGCACCCCCCCCGTGTCCAGCCCTCATTCCCAGGGCGGGTGGAGCTCAGTCCAAGGGGAGCAGCGGGAGCAGCTCGTTCCGTGCCCAGGAGGAATGTGGGCTGGGCAAGGGAGAGATAACCAGGAATTCCAGGTGGGGGCTGTCGGGAAGAGGGAAAAACAGTGATGGGAAGAGTGGGAATAAATCAGCCGTCCTGTCGTGGCTGGGGGCTGTGCCAGGGACCCCCCCCCCCCTCAGCCCAAATCCTCAGTGGGAACGGGGAGCAAAATTCCCAAGGGCAAAACCCTCCCGAGAAAGCGGAGGGAGCAGGAGGAGGGGGAGGCGGGGGGAGAGGGGGGAGAGGGAGGAGGAGGGGGAGGCGGGGGGAGAGGGGGGAGCAGGAGGAGTCGGGGGGAGATAGGGGAGAAGAAGGAGTC
>NW_016690644.1:19365-22877 GCF_001604755.1 Lepidothrix coronata
CATCTCCCCCCGACTCCTCCTGCTCCCCCATCTCCCCCTGACTCCTCCTGCTCCTCCATCTCCCCCATCTCCCCCCGGCTCCCCTGCAGCTGACAGGCAGAGCATCCCCCCTGCTCAGCCCCCCCAAATCCGGGGTGCAGGAGCTCCCAGCTCCCACCCAGCCCCTGGGGGTGTTGGGGCCACCCCAAGCCCAGGGGTGCCCCAGCCCCCAGCCCCAGCCCAGTGCCCAAGGGGTTTTGGGACCCTCCAAATCGGGGGGTGCACGAGCCCTTGGCTCCTCCCGAGCACCCTGGGGATGTTTGGGCCCCCAATATCCGGGGTGGCACGAGCTCCCATCTCCTGCCCAGCACTCTGGGAGCTTTTGGTCCCCCTTAAATCCAAGGGGGTGTGAGCCCCCCGCCCCTCCTGAATGCCCTGGGAGCATCTGAGGTCCTTCAAATCTGGGGTACACGAGCCCCAGCTCCTCCTGGAGCACCATGGGGGGGTTTAGACCCCCTGAAGTCCGGGGGTGCACAAGCCCCCAGCTCTGTCCCAGCGCCTGGGGGGGGTTCGGTGCCACCGGTGCCCACAGTCGTGCCCGCAGGAGCCTCTGGCTGAGCTGGTGCTCCGCTCCAAGGAAACACTTTGGGTTGGGTTAACACGTCCCGGCGAGTCGGCTCCGCTCCCGCGTGCGGCAGCAGGGTGAGCTTTCAAGTGAAAAATCAATTCCTAACGCACGAACCTGACTTTTACATTTGGGGAGCGGCCGAGCCGAGTCACCGATCCCGGACGCCTCATTAGCTCGGGAACGAGCCGGGCTCGAGCGGCCCCGGGGGAGGGACGGGCTCTGAATTATTGCTGCGACACGACCGGCGACACGGGCCGAGGTAATGGGAGATGACACGGCCCCGCTCCTGCTCCCCCCGCAGCGCTGCCCGGCCCCGGAGCGCCGCGGGGAGGGGAGCGACATCCCGGGCACTGCGGGGACATCCAGGGAGGGACATCCCGGGCACTGCGGGGACATCCAGGGAGGGACATCCCGGGCACTGCAGGGACCTGGGACATCCAGGGAGGGACATCCCGGGCACTGCAGGGACCTGGGACATCCAGGGAGGGACATCCTGGACACTGCAGGGACCTGGGACATCCAGGGAGGGACATCTGTGGCATCGCTCCCAACCCAGTGGGTCCAGACAAGACTGGACACTAAACCCAGCTCAGCCTAAATCTGCTTTTCCCACCCAGAGCCCACGAGGTCCCCTGTCCCCGAGGGGATCCCAATCCCTCCAGCCCTGTCCTGGCTCAGGATGATGTTCCCTCATCCCCCACCCGGAGCCACGACAGCCCCATCCTGGCCTGGGCTGATGTTCCCCCCTCCCTGAGCTGGCAGCAGGACAGGCTGTCCCTGGCTTGGGCTGGGGCTCCATCCTGGAGCATCCTGTGTCCTGCCACACCTGGAGCCAGGACAGCCCCGTCCTTCCTCCGGATGATGCTCCATCCTCCTGGACCTGAAATCCTGACATCCCCATCCTTCCTCAGGGCAATGATCATCATCCCAGACCCGGAGGAACGGCTGCCCCATCCTGGCTTGGCATGAAGCTCCATCCTCCCCCCCCGGAGCCATAATATTCCCATCCTTCCTGAGGGTGACACTCCACCATCCCAGAGCCACAACATTCCCATCCTTCCTCGGGATGATGCTCCATCCTTGCCGGAGTGGCAGAGGCAGGGCCTGGCTCAGCAGCCCCATCCCACGGGCAGCCAGGCTGCTCCAGGAGCTTCCCGAGGACATCCAGCAGCATTCCAGGAGCTTCTGAGCACCCCCGGGTCCCGTGCTGGGTGACAAAGGGACTCGAGAAGGCTGTGCTCTGGGATCTGTGGCCTCACTCTGTCCCCACGGGCAGGACCAGGTTCTTCCAAGCCCGGGGAGGGGCTGGATGGGACCCGGCTCTGGCACGCGGGGGTGCCACCCATTCCAGAATCCCGCAGGCCATGGAATGCCCGAGCACCAGGAGCTGAGAGCACTCGGATGCAGAGCTACCCTTGTTCCATCCTGGCCATGATCCCGAGGGGCCAAACCCTCAGTCCCCAACTCCTCCAGAGGCAGGAGCCATTCCCAGGCTCTGGAGCTGCCTGGCACCACCGGCACCACCGGAATTCCCCCTCGCTCCCGTCCGTGCTCAGGCCGGGATGGGCTGAAGGCATTTTCCTGCTGGAAAATCATCTCACAGACCCAAGAGCTCATCTCCTCCGGGGGTTGTGGCCGTGTCCACTCTTCCCATCCCCTCAGTGCCCACCTGGAGCCCCGGGAGCTGCTCGGGATCTGTGGGATGGGCCCCTCGGTGCCGGGACATCCCGGTGCGGTGACACCGAGGGACGGAGCAGAGCAGGGTGAGAAACGGTTTTTCCCACCCACAGGAGGTTTGGGGAGGAACAACAACAGCAGCTGGGGATGGAAACATCCCAACGTGGGGTTCCTGGCAGGGAAAAGGCCCTTCCTGCCAAAACTGCTGGCGGGGACACAGCGGCTCGAAGCTCCCGGCGCTTGCGGGGGAGTTCAGGGAAAGCAGCTTCAGGAAAGCAGCTTCCCGGGGAATGTTTAGGGCATCCTCCCCCCCCCACGGTGCTCCCTGAAGGGTGTCCTCACCCCAACACTGCCCAGCCCCGGGGGGACACCCCAGGGCTGTCCCTGCGAGGGACACGGGGACATTTTCCCTCCTCAAATCCCCCTCCGGCGCTTGGAGCTGAACTGTCGGGGCCGCGCTCGGCTGCGGGGGGGTCCAGGATTCTCCCACCCCCTCCCACCCCCTGCCAGCCGTCCCCGGGCCCGGGATGCAGAGCCGGCAGCGCAGGACGTGTTTCCGAGCGCTCAGGGACGGCCGCTGTCAACTCGATGTCCCCGACACGGCTCTCGCTTCCAGCGGTGCCGGGATCGGGGGCGGGGGCGGCGGCTCCAACCCGGCCCCGCGGTCCCGTTCCGTGTTCCCGGCCCGTGTTCCCGGCCCGTGTTCCCGCCGGCGGCCGCTTTGCGACATCATTTTGCATTTTGCTCACCCGTTTTCGCACTTTTCACGGTTTTCAGGACCTGAAACATCAGTTCTGGGAGCTGGAGGCCTCCGCGGGTGCCCGGGATGCGGGGGGGGCGGGAAGAGCCACTTTTGTCCCAAATCCTCGGTTTTCCTCCCCGGGATGCTGAGGGTGCCCAGCCCTGGTCCCCGGGACATCCCGAGGAATTCCCAGAACCCCAAAGGTGCCAGGCAGGGAGAGACACCTTCCCACCCTCCCCATCCCGACCGTGTGATGGGATTTTCTGGATTTAAACGCCCAGATCTTTGGGGGGGGCGGGGGGCGGCAAAAATCCCCGTGAAAAACAAACGAGCTCCATGCTGCAGGCCCCCAGTTCCGAGCTGTCCTGGCTCCTCCACCCCCACATCCCTGAGCTGTCCTGGCTCCTCCATCCCCACATCCCTGAGCTGTCCTGGCTCCTCCATCCCCACATCCCTGAGCTGTCCTGGCTCCTCCATCCCCACATC
>NW_016690644.1:25450-26592 GCF_001604755.1 Lepidothrix coronata
GGTGGTCTCTGCTGGCACCGTGTCCCCACTGCGCTGGCACCGTGTCCCCACCGTGCTGGCACCGTGTCCCCACTGCGCTGGCACCGTGTCCCCACCGTGCTGGCACCGTGTCCCCACTGCGCTGGCACCGTGTCCCCACCGTGCTGGCACCGTGTCCCCACCGTGCTGGCACCGTGTCCCCGCGCCTGCCCCTCCCCTGGGCCGGGCCCCCCCGGCCGGGCTGTGCGGTGGGAAGGAAGCGATCCAGCCCTTCCCAGGCTGGGTGGGATCCATCCCTGCTCCCGGTGTGCCAGCGCGGGCTGGGGGGACGCGGGGGGCCCCTCCCCGGGGGGGTCCCCTTGGCACTGAGGGCACCAAGGACCTCGGTCTGCTCGGGGCATCGCCCTTCACCCGCGTTTGCACCAGTCCTTCCACCCCGACCCTCCAGCTCCGTGCTGGGGTGGGAGATGGTGCTGATGGTGCTGCAGATGGTGCTGATGGTGCTGATGGTGCTGCAGATGGTGCTGACGAAGATATTTCCCCCTTACACTGCAGGTCCCGGCTCTGGAAGGCCCAGTTTGCCCCCGGGAGAAGCTGCCTGCCTTTGGAGCAGCAAACTGGGCAAACTGGGCGGGAGGGGCCGGGCTGCCCAGCGCCTGTCCCGGCCCGGGGACACCGATGCCACCGCGGTGGGGACACACCAGCCTGGCCTGTCCCTGCTGTCCCGCTGGCTCTGGAGCTCGCTCCCAGCCCCGTTCCCGTCCTCTCCCAGGTTTCCTGTCCGGGCGGCATTTCCATGGGCCGGGCCTCAATTCCCGGAAAGCGCTACCTCATCCCTGGCGGGAGCCGGGGACGCAAACACGGGCGGAGCCCCCGCCCTGACCCCCCCACACCCACCTCCCCCCCTCCAGAACCTTCCCCGGTCCCGGGGCGGCGATGCCAG
The DNA here is from genome assembly GCF_001604755.1 of Lepidothrix coronata. NCBI lineage: Eukaryota > Metazoa > Chordata > Aves > Passeriformes > Pipridae > Lepidothrix > Lepidothrix coronata. The sequence continues at coordinate 26,373 of NW_016690644.1, forward strand.
GCAGGGCTGGGGGGGCTGAGACGCCCCCCGGCCACCTCGACCCCCAGCAGCCCCAGTACAGCCCCAGTACAGCCCCAGTACGGTGACCTCAAAAACCCAAATGATCCCAACTCTCTCAATGATCTCAGTGATCCCAACAATCCCAGTGATCCCAATGTTCCAAACGGTCTCACCGATCCCAGCGATCCAAATGATCCCAGTTATCTCAGTGATCCCAACG
>NW_016690644.1:27773-32828 GCF_001604755.1 Lepidothrix coronata
ACGGAGCCACCACCCCGGGGGCAGGACGGGGACGGAGCCACCACCCCGGGGGCAGGACGGGGACGGAGCCACCACCCCGAGGGCACGGCCGGCCCGGGACGGCGGTGGCTGCGCCGAGGGGTCCCCGGCCCGTGTCCCCCCTCCCTCAGCGGTAAGCGGGGGGGTTGGAGGGAGCGGGGGGGCAGCGAGGGGATCAGGGGATCGGCCTCGTCCCTTGCTGGAGGTGAGGGTGACACCTCCCCCGGGGGCTCTGCCCGGTTTGGGGTCACTGGGGAGCGAGCACAGAGGTGCTGGGGGGTGCCAGGACTCCAGGGCCTGCCCCCGGTGGGGATGGGGGGCTGTGGGCACGGGTGGCAGTGGGGATGGACGCTCCCAGTGGGATCGGTCCCCTGCACCCCGTCCCCTGTCCTGGGGGACACTGCTGTGACCCTCGGGGACACAGCAGGGACAGCACCGGGATGTGCCAGCGCCGTGCAGGAACCGGGGCAGCCCGTGCCAGGGACAGCCCGTGCCAGGGTCAGCCCGTGCCAGGGACAGCCGGTGGCTCCCGTGTCCCAGCCATGCAGAGGGGACGGGGAAGGACCCCCCAAACTCCACGGAACCCCAAGAGCTCTGCCCGGAGCGTTTGGGGGTTCCCCAGCCCCAGAGCCCAGCTCAGCCCTGGCACAGGAGGGATGTGGGGACAGACACCTCCCCCCGCTCCCACACGCCTGGATCTGAGCCCCACAGCCCCCCCGAGGGCTCCAGCCCCGGGGGACACCCCCAGTTGTGGGGACACCCCAAGTGCGGGGACACCCCGAGTGTGGGGGCACCGTGCCCAGCAATCCCGTGCCGTGGTCAGCCGTGCCAAGGCTCCGGTGCCACAGCCCCGGTGTCATTCCCGGCCCCACCACCCCGTTCCCTTCCCAAACTTGTTTCCTCTCCCCGTTTCCTCCAGAGGCGGAAATGGTGGAAAGTCCTCCGAATTGCTGCTCCTGCACAAGCTGCCGCGGGGTGTCGGGATCTTCCAGGGATCCTGGCCCTGGGGGCACGGCAGGGACCCCCCAGGGCTGGGGGCTCGGACCTGTGTCCCCTGGGGGTGACACAGCGTGGTCACTGCCCGGGGCCAGCGTGGGGCCAGCGCTGGGGACACCAGGGCTGGTGTGTGCACGGGGAGGGGGGGCCACCTGTGCCCACCCACCGGGGCCAGCCCTGGTTTGCCGGGTGGAGGATTTGGGCCGCTGGAGCCTGAGGGGCTGCACAGGCTTGGGATCGACCCCCCGGGCCCCCCCAGGCCACGGAGGGACAGGGGACAGGACCAAGAGCCACCGAGGGCCGGAGAGTCCCTCCGGCTCGGGCTGATGGCCCTGTCTGTCCGTGGGACGGGGGAGCTCCGTCCCTGGGGATGGGGACACGGGGACATCCCTGCACAGCCCCCATGGAGGGGGGGGGGACACTCCCGGGGTCACCCCCCGACCCAGCCCTGAGGGGGTCCAAGCCCCAGGCAGCGTTTCTGCCAGAGGGGACCCAAATCCCAGCGCTGGGGGCCAATCCCTAGAGTAGGTCCTTGTGGGACAACATCCTGGATAGCCCCATCTAAGTGGAGAAGCCCCTGTGACAGTGCCAGCCTGCCATGACCCCCCTCCGTGCCCTGCCAGGACCCCCCTGCATGCCCTGCCAGGACCCCCCTCCGTGCCCTGCCAGGACCCCCAGCCCCGTGTTCCCTGCCGTGCTCTGCCCCTCAGCCCCCGCTGCTCCCACACCGGGGTACCCGGAGCTGAACCCCCCATTCCAGGGAAAACTCCCCCCCTGGCCCTTTCGTCCTGAGGCTTTTTTGGGGGCTGGAGGCTGCCCGGAGCAGGCGGGGGGGGCAGCGCGGGGGTGGCTTTGGCTCAGGGCGAGGCCTCTCCCGATGAGCTCAGCCCTGTCCCGAGCCCGCGGGATGGGAGCGGGATCAGAGCGGGATGGGAGAGAGATCCGAGCGGGATAAGAGCGGGATGAGAGCGGCTGGAGAGGGGCAAGGAGCCCCGGAGGTGTTGGGATACCCTGGCCTCGGGCAGAGAGCCAGGAGCCGGGTGATTATCCCGGGAAGCAGTTTTGGAGCTGGTCGGCGCTGGGTCCCAGCCCCAGGATGAGCCGGGATCCCTTTGGCCGTTCCTGCTCCTCGGCCAGTGTTTCCAGCGAGACAACAAGTTTAAATGTTTCCTAAATAACCCCAAAAATAACCTCTTGGAGCCTAAAAATGTGCTGGAGCAGCACTTTGCACACATCTGTATCCCGCACAGCTGTGTCCCACACATCTGTATCCCACATATCTGTATCCCACACATCTGTATCCCACACATCTGCCTGACTGCCCCACAAGAGGAGCCCGGTTCCTGCTGCCAGGGTGGCCGTGGCAGTCAGTGACACCCCGACCGGTGCCAGCTGTCCCCCCCCCCTCCCACAGCCCACCGGGACCTGGGTTTTGGGGTCCTGGGAAGGGTTGGCCCCGTCCCTGGTGGGTTTTTGAGGGGGTGTCGAGTCTGTGCTCCCCCAGCCCCGCTCTGAGGGGCCGCCGCGGACCCCCCCGGTGCCGAGGGGACCCCCGGCCCCCCGTCCCACTGTCCGTCCTCTCTTGCAGGCGGGCGGCGCGGCCATGGCGATGCTGCTGCAGCCCGGGATGCAGAGCCTGCGGATGGGTAAGGACGAGCCCGAGGGGGGTCCTGGCGGGGCTGGCGCGGCGTGGGGGGTCCCCCGGCTCCCCAGACGAGCTCGGGGTCCCTCCCACACTCGGGTGTCCCCCCGAGCCGCCCCCTCCGCAGCCCCCGAGCCGCTCCCGCGCCGGGGTAACCAGAACCAGCTGCGGGAGGAAACCTGATCCCGGCATCCCAACCCCGGGAGCCGCCGGAGCGCGGGGGCCGCGGCAGGAATTACCCCCCTGCGGGGTCCCCCAGCCCCCCGGACCTCGGCCCTCCCCCCCCAGGAACGATCCTTCGTGTTCAGGGCTCCAGGACCCCCGGGGGGGTCACCGCTCCCCCCCCCCCCGCCCCTTCCCCGCGGGGCTCTGCCACACGAGGAGACACCGGAGAGACATCCCGGTTTGTCCGGGATCAAATATTCATGGCACAGGCGCGGGAGACAGGGAAAGGCACTCTCGGAGCAGGTGTAAGGGACGGGAGACATGTCACGGGGGGGAGCGGAGCCCCCCCGGCCCAAATCCCGGGGGGGACGCGGCAATCCCTGTCCCCGACTCCGCGGTGTGCCGCTGCCTCGGCTCTTCCCCGGACACGGGATCCCGGAAAGTCGGGATCAGCCTGACCCCAACCCCACGGCGGCTGCTCTTGGGGGGTCCTGGAGCACCCCCTCTGCAGAGCCCGGGGCTCCCGAGCTGCCAGAGGGATTTAAGGAGCTGCCCTGGGGCGTCCTGGTGCAAACTGGTGGCACTGGGAGCGTGGGTGGGTTTGCCTGGACACCCTCCGGCAAAGGAGATGGAGTTTTGTGCTTCCCTGAGGAAAGACCCAGGAGCCTCCTCTGCTCCCAAATCCCCCCAGAGTCCGGCTGTGGGTGGGGGTTGCTCATCCCGGCTCCCACGGTCGGATCCCAGTGGGATCCTGGCTGGAGGGGCAGTCCCAAAGTGCCCGGTGGGGTGGATGGTCCCTCCATCTCCCCTGTGCCCCATTCCCACCACACCCCATCCAGAGCCGGCCAATCCCTCGGAAAAGGTGGTCCCGCTCCCTCAGCTCCACCAGCCCCTTCCCGGCCGCCCCCTCCAGCTGGAGCCTGTCCGGCCCTGCCGTGGGCAGTGATTAGTCCCGGCTGTTAATTGGATCCCTGTGTCCCGGGGAGCGTGGGCAGGATGCCCCCAGGGCTCCCCCCGTCCTGGCACTGGGGTGCGTGGGGGTCCCCAGGCTGGAATTCTGCTGCCGGAGCAGTTGGGGGGTCACTGAGGGGACAGGGAGGGGACGGGGGGGCTCCAGGGGGAGGGAGAGGAGGAGGCAACAGGAGCCTGTGCCCAGCACCTCAGGGATCCCTGGAGAGAGCAGGAGCCCCCTGAGCCCCCCACAGAGCTGAACCCCCATATCTTGGCATCACCGCGGCTTCCAGGGTCTGCAGCAAACTGGGATGTTCTGGGACACGGCTGGGGCTCTCGGGAACTGGGGCTCCGTGGACTTAGAACAGACACTCAGCAGCTCGTGGCAGCTCTTTCCCAGTTTTCCCCCATTCCCACTGGATGCAAACCTTCCAGCTGCTTGCCCAGGGCAGCTTCCCCATCCCTGGGAGTGCCCAAGGCCGGGTTGGACGGGGCTTGGAGCAATGTGGGATGGTGGGAGGTGTCTCTGCCCGTGGTGGGGTGGAACGAGGTGACCTGTGAGGGTTCCTCTCAGCTCCGACCATCCCACAATTCCATGATCCTGTGACCCTCACGTTTCCCTCCCACCTTTCTGGCCCACCCAGGGAGTCTCCGGGGTCAGTGGGGATGAACTGGGATTGCAGGACCCCGGAATTATTTTCCCCAGCAGGGGAAGAGGCCGAAGGTCTCCTCCCCCGTGTGCTGGTTTTACCCCCCGGTGACGGAGATGTTGAACCCGTGTCTGCTCACCCGGCCCTGCCCTCACCAGGAGCTGATCCCTCATCAGCAATCATTAACAATATTAGTAACTAACCTTGCTAATTACCCGATGCTGGTGAGACCCTCACATGGGGGTCACGGGGCGTGGGAACCCCCCCGGCCCCGCGAGGGGCCCCCGCAGTGACTGTGCCCCCTCAGCCCAGGGTGTGACTCCGCCGTGGTCCTCGCCTCGGGGGAGGGTCTCCGGGGGGGTCTGGGGCCCCTTCCCACCCCAAAGTGCCCTGTCTGTGTCCCCAGGAGCCAACGGCGAGCGCTGCCCGACGCCGACCCCCCCCGGCACCCCCGGGACCCCCCACGAGAGCTGCAGCATCGCCCCCCTGACGCCCTCCCAGTCCCCCGTGAGTCACTGGGAACCAGCACGGCTGGGGGGGCACAGCAGGGTCACTGGGGGGGCACAGCAGGGCCACTGGGGGGGCACAGCAGGGTCACTGGGGGGGCACAGCAGGGCCACTGGGGGGGCACAG
>NW_016690644.1:34536-36500 GCF_001604755.1 Lepidothrix coronata
CTTGGGGACAGCTGGGACAAGGAGTGAGATGGGGAGCAGGGAAGGTTTTGGGTTGGGTGACCCTTGGGGACAGCTGGGACAAGGAGTGAGATGGGGAGCAGGGAAGGTTTTGGGTTGGGTGACCCTTGGGGACAGCTGGGACAAGGAGTGAGATGGGGCACAGGGAAGGTTTTGGGTTGGGTGACCCTTGGGGATGGCTGGGACAGAGTTCCTTGGGATGAGATGGGGAGCAGGGAAGGGTTTGGGTGGGGTGACCCTTGGGGACAGCTGGGACAGGGTCCCTTGGAGTGAGATGGGGCACAGGGAAGGTTTTGGGCAACCTCAGCTCAGATTTCAGGGCTCAGGTGAGGAGGGCTCAGCACCACGACAAAACCAGGGAGGCAGGTCCCCTGGGCTGTGGGAACCCACCCCTCTCAGGGGCTGTCCAAATCCCTGTGTCCCCTTGGAGCCACCCCATGGAACCCGGGAGCCCCTTTTCCCGGTGCTGTGGAGCTGTGTGGGAGGGGGAATTCCCGGGTGTTGAGGAAACCAGGGAACCACCGAACCACGCAGCTGTCTCAGCGCCTGCGGGCTCCATCCTGGCAAAGTGAGCCCCTTGCCGGGGTTTTCCCCCTCTCCCGGGAGCGGGCAGCCCCGGGGCGGTGCTGCAGCCCGGCCCTGACGCCGGCCCTGCTCCGCAGAGGAGCGAGGCCCGTTCCCAGCAGGGCCCCTCCTTCGCCGTGGTCGTGGCCATCGACTTCGGCACCACGTCGAGCGGCTACGCCTTCAGCTTCACCAGCGACCCCGAGGCCATCCACATGATGAGGTGAGGGGCTGCCAGAGCCCCCGCGCTGCTCCCGGCGCTGGCAAAGGGCTCCTGCTGCCCCCAGAGGGGTGGAAGTTGGGTTGCTGGGGTGGGAAATCCATCGGAGGTCGGCGACGCTGCCGGGCAGCAACGGGGAGAGGCTGCTGTGGAATGAGGATGCTCCGAGGGCTGGAGCCCCTCTGCTCTGGAGCCAGGCTGGGAGAGCTGGGAATGTCCAGCCTGGAGAAGAGGATTCTCCAGAGAGACCTGAAAGCCCCTTGCAGGGCCTAAAGGGGCTCCAGGAGAGCTGGAGAGGGACTGGGGACAAGGAATGGAGGGACAGGACAAGGGGGAATGACTTCCCACTGGAAAAAAGATGGGTGGGATATTGGGAAGAAGTTCTTCCCTGTGAGGGTGGGGAGGCCCTGGAATGAATTTCCCAGAGAAGCTGTGGCTGCCCCATCCCTCGAAGTGTCCAAGGATGGGGCTTGGAGCAGCCTGGGATAGTGGGAGGTGTCCCTGCCCATGGCAGGGCATGGCACTGGTTGGGCTTTAAGGTCCCTCCCAACCCAAACCAGTGTGGAATTCTATGAAATTCCTCCCAGGGAGCAGGAGGAGGGAGCAATATCCCCCCCTTCCCTCCCTTCTCTGTCCCTCTGAGGTGCTCGAGGTCACGTCCACATAAACAAATTAAACCCGCCAGGACCTCCCTGACCCGGAGGTTCATCTGCTCCGGCTCCTCTTTGCAGGAAATGGGAAGGGGGGGACCCGGGGGTGGCCAACCAGAAGACCCCCACCAGCCTGCTGCTGACCCCGGAGGGCGCCTTCCACAGCTTCGGCTACACCGCCCGCGACACTTACCACGACCTGGACCCCGAGGAGGCCCGCGAGTGGCTCTACTTCGAGAAGTTCAAGATGAAGATCCACAGCACCAGCGTGAGTCCCTGCTCCCACCCCACCCCCCTGGTGTCCCCCCGGCCGGGCTGGGGGCTGTAACGTCGGCAAAGTGCCCCTTTCAGCCCATTTCAGGGTGTGACGTTGTGGCTCCCCCGGGGAAGGGGGATGTGGCTGCACGAAGGTGCTCCGGCTGCTCCGGCTGGCACAGGGGAATGGGCACCTTCCCGAGGTCTGCTGATGCACTCGGCCACCTCCCAGCACCTCGTGCGATCCCTGTGCTCTT
>NW_016690644.1:36932-39093 GCF_001604755.1 Lepidothrix coronata
CCTCCCTCCCACAAAATCCACTTTGTAGCTTGAGTAATAATGTGGTTTTCTGGGAATTCCGGTGCTCCGAGTTTAGGAAACCCAGGAAGTGTTTGAGTGGGGGGGATAAATAATTCAGTCTGTGGCTGAATTAAGGGCTGAGGAGGAGGGGGATTATGTTGTAAATCTAAAGGTTATTGCTTCAAAATTATAGGCTTGAATTGCAGGGATAAACTTCCTTTGGATCTCTTTAGGAAAGTCCTAAATGGAAGTGGGAAAATGCTGTGGGTTGTCCAGGATTTGTGGCTGGACTTGGTGGTTTCTTCACCTCTAAAATTAAAAAATAACTGAAAAAAACTTGAAAAAAATACTCTGTTCTATGGAACAGAATTTGAGGAATTTTCCATGGATGGAGTGTTGGGATAAAAATCCCTGTGGTGTTTGTTTGCTGGGGGAATAAATGGGAAGAGGCTCCAAGTTTCGGAAACCTGAGAAATCTGGGAAGGGGGAATAAATAATCCAGTTTGTGGCTGAATTAAGGGCTGAGCAGGAGGGGGATTATGTTGTAAATCTAAAGGTTATTGCTTCAAAATTATAGGCTTGAATTGCAGGGATAAAATTCCTTTGGATCTCTTTAGGAAAGTCCTAAATGGAAGTGGGAAAATGCTGTGGGTTGTCCAGGATTTGTGGCTGAACTTGGTGGTTTCTTCACCCTGTAAAATTAAAAAATAACAGAAAAAGTATTCTGACTGTTCTGTGGAACAGAATTTGAGGAATTTTCCATGGATTGAGTGTTGGGAAAAAATCCCCATGGTGTTTGTTTGCTGGGAAAATAAATGGGAAGAGGCTCCGACTTTAGGAAACCTGGGAGTGGGTGGGAATAAATAATTCAGTTTGTGGCTGAATTAAGGGCTGAGGAGGAGGGGGATTGTGTTGTAAATTTAAATGCTGTTGCTTAAAAATTATAGGCTTGAATTGCAGGGATAAACTTCCTTTGGATCTCTTTAGGAAAGTCCTAAATGGAAGTGGGAAAATGCTGTGGGATGTTCAGAATTTGTGGCTGGACTTGGCGGTTTCTTCACCTCTAAAATTAAAAAATAACAGAAAAAATACTCTGATTGTTCTGTGGAACAGAATTTGTGGAATTTCCCATGGATGGAGTGTTGGGATGAAAATGCCTGTGGTGTTTGTTTGCTTTGGGAATAAATGGGAAGAGACAGAGGAAACCTTTTCCTTTCCTGTTTAAGTCCTGGAGCAATGGGGGAGATAAAGGTGGTGGAAAAGGAATCCAATAAATCAGGAATCTTTGTTTGGTGTTGGGAAAGGGCTGATCCTTGGAGGGAGGGAAGGGATGGAGACCTGGAGGCTCTGGAAGGGGATGGGAGCTGTGGGATTCCTCAAGGAAAGGGTTGAGTGTTCCCCTAAATTTCCCCTCTGGAGGTCCTTGCTCTTAATTAGGGAAGGATTTGGGTGGGATTGTCCCATGAATGAGCCATCCATGTGTGGGCTCACATCCCAGAAAATCCCTCTGTTCATGTCCTGGGCTCATTCCACAGCGTGGGCACCAGGAAAAGGGGGAATTCTGCCCCTCTGCCACCCACCATCACCACCTGCAGAGCTGCTTCCAGCCCTGGGGAACGACAACAGAAGGATTTGGGAATGCTGGAGTGAGTCCAGAGGAGGCCACGGAGATGCTCCAAGGGCTGGAGCTCCTCTGTTCTGGAGCCAGGCTGGGAGAGATGGGAATGTTCACCTGGAGAAGGGAAACTCCAGGGAGACCTGAGAGCCCCTTCCAGGGCCTAAAGGGGCTCCAGGAGAGCTGGAGGGGGACTTGGGACAAGGGATGGAGGGACAGGACACAGGGAATGGCTTCAAACTGAAACATGGGAGCTTCAGATGGGATATTGGGAAGCAATTCCTGGCTGGAAGGGTGTTGAGGGTCTGGAATGGAATTCCCAGCAAAGCTGTGGCTACCCCATCCCTGGAAGTGCCCAAGGCCAAGTTGGATCAACCTGGGCTAGTGGAAGGTGGGTTGGAATTCCAAGATGTTTCAGGTCCCTCCCAACCCAAACGTGAAGAACCTCCTGCCCTTCCCGTTAAAGAGGAGAAGTTTGTATGGACCCACCTGATTTTGGTGGAAAACTGAATCCCTGTTGATCGACACAACCAAGACTTGGTAACT
>NW_016690644.1:41663-44618 GCF_001604755.1 Lepidothrix coronata
TTCCCAGAGAAGCTGTGGCTGCCCCATCCCTGGAAGTGTCCAAGGCCAGGTTTTTAGGAAAGCCCCTTCCAACCCAAACCATTCCATGATTGTCCATTTCTGTGCCCATCCTGCTTTTCCTGGCACATGGGAAGGATTTCTGTGCTGCTGGGAACAGAGGTGCAAAGACCAGGAAAACTCCAGGGGGTGATGGAGTGACTCCATCCTGTGGAGTGACATTAAATGCAGGATTGGGATGACCTGGGTGCTGGATTTTTTTTTTTTAGGATCACAGGTCTCCTATGGAGAGAAAGCCAAGGAAACCCAAATCTCCACCATCTTCGGGTGTTTCCTGCACTCAGAAGGTCTTTTGGAGTCTGAATTTAAACCTGGATACTGATCCTTCTGCCCTGAAACAGGGATTCGTGTTTCCTCCCCAACATTCCCTGTCAGGGATATTTGGCTTTTCCAATCTTGTTTGCCCTGGTTTAAAAAGAAAACAAGGGCAGCACCAACCCCAAAGTCCTGCCCAGGAAAAACAAAAGTCCCTTTGTTTGCTCCAGGCATTGGAACCAAGTGGAAATCTCGTTAGGGAACGAGCAGTAACGGGTTTGCTGCCCTAATTATGGCTCTTGGAGCTGTTTGTTCAGCAGGAACGGATGAAAATGGGGATGAAAAATTCCCTGCCCTGCTCCCTCTGGATTTTGTAACTTCCTCTGCCTCTTTTCCTCGCTAATGAGCGATGGGATAACGAGTTATCGGTTAATTTGGGAGGGAATGAGGGGGAATTGTGGTGCAAACCTGGTTGGATCCTGCCTGTCCCACCTCCCATCCCACTCTCTGCCAGGTTTTCTGGTCTCCAAACCAATCCTTTGGGAATGCAGGTGTCCATGAATGTGTGGGACATGGATCGGTGCTGGGATTGGGGACATCCCTCCTGGATATCATTTGTGGAGCTGGTAGGAGCTGCAGGTGCCACAGCAGGTTCCCATTCCCTGTCTCTGTGGAGAGGAATTCCATGATGGATCCAGCTTTGGGAGCTCTTTGCAGGGCTGGAATTCCTGTCTGCTCCAGGCTCTGCTGCTCATCCAGACCGTTTTTATCCTTCTTGGCAGCAGAAAATCAAAATAGCTGTTAAATCTATGAGGGTGGGGAGGTGCTGGAAGAGAATTCCCAGAGAATCTGTGGCTGCCCCATCCCTGGAAGCGTCCAAGGCCGGGTTGGACAGGGCTTGGAGCAACCTGGAATAGTGGGATATGTCCCTGCCCGTGGCAGGGGGTGGAACTGGATGGTCTTTCAGGTCCCTTTCAACCCAAAAAATTCCATGAAAAGCAGAAGCTGGAGGAATAAAAGTGATGTTTTCAGGCTTTGTACTGCCATTCCCAAATTATTCTGGGAAGAGCATCCTTCTGCTGTTCCAAGCCTCTTTTTACCCTTTTTTAGGAGCAAAAAGCTGCTCCATTTTAATCCCTGTCACCCAGGATCCCTCCAAGACTTGGAAACCAACTCCCACATAAGTTGTTGTCTTTTCCAGTGAGTCCATCAGTGTTCCCATGATCCCTTTGGGATTGAAGGAGACCAAGGAGCTGGATTTGCTGGTTCCGCTGAAGGTGAGTTTTGTGCCCTTGGTGGATGGAAAATCAAACATTTCCTAGTTTGGAACAGCTGCAAAAAAATAAATTCCCGGGGGACAACCTGACTTAAAACATGGGAAAGTGGGAGATGAGGGTCTGGAGATGCTGGAGAGCATCTGGAAAGAAGGAGGAGATGGTTTTCCCTGTTTTCTTGTGGGCAGAGCTGACAAATTGCTTGTCCAGAATTGTCCAAAATCAGCCTTTTAAATCATAAAAATCTGTTTTGAAGGGGTCGCTCACTCAGGGGTTTTCTCCTGTTTTTTTTTTTTTTCCCATCCAGGATTTCATCAGTGAACACTATGGAGAGGAAGGTGTCCTGTTTGACAAGGAAATCAAGGATTTCATGGAGCTGAGGCAGGTCCGTGTGCCTTGGGATGCAAAGTCTGGCTTTGGCTTGTCCAGGATCACTCCTTGAAAATGCCACGTTTTGCTCTGGGATGTCCCTTCCTCCTCTCTTCAAACTGTCCCCTTATCCCTGTGTTTTGGGATGCAGGATTCCCACCCTGGAGCACCTTGACTTTGGTTTATAGGTTTTAAAATATTCCAGACTGGTCAGTAATTGTTTATTTTCCCCGTCCTTGATGCCCTGGTTTAGGAATCATAGTTCACCCCTGGCAAAGCTGAACAGCTGCTCCTTGTCCAGCTGGGCCTTGGAGAAGAGGAAGTATAAAACAATCTGGGAAAGGAGGAAAAAAATCCTATTTCTTCCCTATGTATTTATATCCTAGAAATATATGTAAAATACGTATATATATATTTTTTAAATCCTATTTTAATATATATATTTATAAGATGTGTGTGTATGTAAAATATATATATAATATTATATATACACAATGTATATATAATATATAATATATATGATAATATATTATATATATTATATATATGATAGTATATATAATATGTGTATTTTTATATATATAATATATGTTTTTATATATATATAATATATGTATTTATATATATAATATATGTTTTTTATATATATATAATATATGTATTTTTATACGTATATATAATATATGTATTTTTATATATATATATAAAAGGGATCTTAGACCATCCAGTTCCAACCCCCTTCCATGGGCAGGGACACTGTCCACCCTTCCACTATCCCAGGTTGCTCCAAGCTCCATCCAACCTGGCCTTGGACACTTCCAAGGTTGGAGCAGCCACAGCTGCTCTGGGAATTCTATCCCAGCCCCTCACCACCTTCCTAGGGAAGAATTCCTTCCCAATATCCCATCTAAAGGTCCCATATTTAAATTTGAAGCCATTCCCTGTGTCCTGTCCCTCCATCCCTTGTCCCAAGTCCATCTCCAGCTCTCCTGGAGCCCCT
>NW_016690645.1:0-2517 GCF_001604755.1 Lepidothrix coronata
AAGAGGTAATCAGGAGTGTGCAGGGAGGGAAGACTCTGGGAGTTATCTCTAGGGGAGAGAATGACTCTTGTGTGTTCAAGAAGAGGTAATCAGGAGTGGGCTGGAAGGGGAAAGTTTGGGGGTTAAAAAGGAGGTTGATTCTCTCCAGGGCAGGGAATGAACACACTGAGGTAACCTGAGGTGATGAGTGGTGAGAGACAGAGAAAACTGTGGGTGTTAAGGTTCAGGTAATCTGCTGGGAAGAGAAGGAACCTGTTGAGGTGGAGTCAGCGCTGATTTTTCAGCATCACTGGCTGCGCCTACGGGGAGGAGTCAGCCCTGATTGGTCCACGCAGTAACTGCAAGCTATACCCAAAGCCTGTTCCCTAAACCTAACCTTAAAAGAGAGACTGCAAGCTATGTGCAAACCCTTTTCCCTAACCCTAACCCTAAAAAAGGGACTGCAAGCTATGTTTGAACCCTTTTCCCTAACCTTCACCTTTAAAAAGAGACTGCAAGCTATGTGGAAAGCCGGTTCCCCAACTCTAACCTTAAAAAAGAGACTGCAAGCTATGATCAAAACCTATTCCCTAAACCTAACCTTAAAAAAGAGACTGCAAGCTCTGCGCAAACCCTATTCCCTGACCCTAACCTTAAAAACGAGACAATGCGCAAACCCAGTTCCCTAACGCTAACCTTAAAAAAGAGACTGCAAGGTACTAGGGTTAGGGTGAGGTTTAGGTTTAGGGTTAGGGTTAGGGGTAGCAAGGGTTAGAGTTAGGGTTAGGTTTAGGGTTAGGGTTACGGTTAGGGTTTACGGTTAGGTTTAGGGTTACGGTTAGGGTTAGGCAGAATCTGTCTCAATGAGCGATCTAACAATCGCGGGTTTACCCCATTCCAGATACGTAGCGGTGCCCAATAAGCCCCTCTTGGGCTATAATCCCGATTCACTGCATACCGCTGTCAGAATCTTTTGTTTTTTCTCTTGGGTGTCTGCTTTTGCTTTTGCTGTTCCGTTGCGTGTCTGGCAGAATACCCACCTCTGTCCGGTATGTACTCTGCTTATATAGAGCACTGGCCCCGCCCCCTGGGCGAAGTCAAGAGGCGGAGTCAGCGCTGATTGGGCCACACAGTAACTGCAAGCTATGCCCAAAGCCTGTTACCTAACGCTAACCTTAAAGGAGAGACTGCAAGCTATGCGCAAACCGTTTTCCCTGACCCTAACCCTAAAAAGGAGACTGCAAGCTATACGCAAACCCTATTCCCTGACCCTAACCTTAAAAAAGAGAGCGCAAGCTACTAGGGTTATGGTTAGGGTTATGGTTAGGGTTAGGGTTAGGGTTTAGAGTTAGGGTTTAGGGTTAGGGTTAGCGTTAGCGTTAGGGTAAGGGTTAGGGTTTAGGGTTAGGGTTTGGGTTAGGGTTAGGCAGAATCTGTCTCAATGCGTGATCTAACAATCTCGCGTTTAGCCCATTCCAGACATGTAGCGGTGCCCAATAAGCCCTTCTCAGACTATAAGCCCGATTCACTGCCCACCGCTGTCAGAATCTTTTGCTTTTTTCTTGGGTGTCTGCTTTTGCTGTTGCTGTTCTGTTGCGTGTCTGGCAGAATACCCACCCCCGTCCGGTACGTACTGTGCTTATATAGAGCACTGGCCTCACCCCCTGGGCAGAGTCAAGAGGCGGAGTCAGTGCTGATTGGTCCGCGTCACAGCCTCCTCCTACTGGGTGGAGTCAGTGCTTATTGGTCCACACAGTAAATGCAAGCTATGCCCAAAGCCTGTTCCCTAACGCTAACCTTAAAAGAGAGACTGCAAGCTATGCGCAAACCCTTTTCCCTAACTCTAACCCTAAAAAAGAGACTGCAAGCTATGTGCAAACCCTCTTCCCTAACCCTAACCTAAAAAAAGAGACTGCAAGCTATGCGCAAACCCTATTCCCTGACCCTAATTCTAAAAAAGAGACTTCAAGCTCTGTTGAAACCCTATTCTCTAGTCCTAACTTTAAAAAAGAGACTGCAAGTTATGTGCAAACCCTGTTCCCTAACCCTAACCTTAAAATGCGACTGCAAGCTACTAGGGTTAGGGTTAGGGTTAGGGTTAGGGTTTAGGGTTAGGGTTAAGGGTTAGGGTTACGGTTAGAGTTAGGGTTAGGTGTAGCAGTGAATCTGATGAGAAACTTGTTTAAACGTCTTAAAATGGCTCTTTGTGGTCTCTTTGTAAACATGTGTTTCTTCTTCCCAACACGCCCCATGACAACTGTTATCTCCCATGCAGGAGTGTCCTGGGAAGGTGTCCTGAAGTGTTTTCCATTGGACCTTGTTAACCCCTTCTTGTGATGGGGTGTTCCTGTAAGCCCCTTGAGACTTCTAATTGGTTAGTCTGCGAATCCTCCTAAACCCTATAAATGTAACATCCCCAGCAATAAACACTCTCTTGCCTCCTCTCCATGCCGGTGTGCTGTCTCTGTGCCTGCCATATGGCCACATGCGTGGGGGGAGGGGAGGGCACCTCTCCCCTCCAGGCTTGGGGCCTGAAAA
>NW_016690645.1:3722-10017 GCF_001604755.1 Lepidothrix coronata
CTCCATGCCGGTGTGCTGTCTCTGTGCCTGCCATATGGCCACATGCGTGGGGGGAGGGGAGGGCACCTCTCCCCTCCAGGCTTGGGGCCTGAAAACCCCGTCGCTGGAGTTCCCTTTCCCCATCCCTCAAGACATTGGAATGGTTCTTCAGATGGAGATGGAACTAGAATTGGTCTCCTCCACGTCATGGGTGGGGAAAGGGATCCAGAACTGGTGCCCAGTGTGAGGAAACGAATTTTACTGAACTCTTCTATCAAGATAGGTGGATTCCTAAGGCGCAGATGCGGCATCTGCGTTCCCCGGCGCCCCAAAGTTTAAGAGGTTCGAAGTGTTAGCAGACTGCAACTGTTTTGAACACTTCATCAATCCTCCTGACGGAGGTAGGAAGCAAAATTCGGCATACTCCCTAAACCTCTCCCCCTGTAAACCTGTAACTACAAGAAGCGTGCATGCCTCTTTAAGAGAGAAAAAGAAAGCTTAAAGAATATATTTAATTCCATCCGCAAGTCATCTAATAAGACTGCGTTGCTATCCTGAAAGATAGTTATCACGCCAGCATGGTGAAAAAAGGGTTAAAGCTGCTCAAAACAGCTCCGCAGCAATCCCCCCATGCGGCTCCCATTCGCCGTGCCGCCCGCCCCGGGCTGGTCCTGCCGTGCCGCTTGACTCCAGGGAAGCCCCGACATCAGCCAGCCCCGCTCCTACCGCGCCGCTCCGGCTCCCACCATGCCGAGCTGCCCAGGGCGCACCCCACCCCACGACAGACTGGACCGGACACCCACGGTGCCAATGCCGCCCTGCCGCCGAGACCTTGGCGCTGCTGGCAGACCCGGCAGAGCCTGCTGATCCCACCGATCCCTCCTGCGCCCTGCTCCCGCCACACACATCACCCCCCACGTCCCACCATGCTGCCGCCGCAGCTGCCGCTCCCCCCTCTGGACGCCAGGACTGCCTCCGAGAAGCAGAAGAAAACAACCATTCGGACTCTAGTGAAACTAAATTAACAGCAATAAGTAGTTTGTTTAGTTCAGCAGTAAATTGGAAGTTTCTGTAAGTGAAAAACTTGTTTATGAATACATCAATAAAAACCTTTTTAAGTTCTGTTTTATAGGGACACCCTCAGACACTAAGAGAATGGGGTAAATTAAAAAATCCATATATCAATAAAGACATATTCATCTTTAAGGCATAAAAAAGGGTGGGATGTAGCAGTGAATCTGATGAGAAACTTGTTTAAACACGTCTTAAAATGGCTCTTTGTGGTCTCTCTGCAAACACGTTTCTTCTTCCCAACACGTCCCATGACAACTGTTATCTCCCATGCAGGAGTGTCCTGGGAAGGTGTCCTGAGGTGTTTTTCATTGGACCTTGTTAACCCCTTCCTGTGATGGGGTGTTCCTGTAAGCCCCTTGAGACTTCTAATTGGTTAGTCTGCGAATCCTCCTAAACCCTATAAATGTAACATCCCCAGCAATAAACACTCTCTTGCCTCCTCTCCACGCCGGTGTGCTGTCTCTGTGCCTGCCATATGGCCACATGCGTGGGGGGAGGGGAGGGCACCTCTCCCCTCCAGGCTTGGGGCCTGAAAAACCCTGTCGCTGGAGTTCCCTTTCCCCATCCCTCAAGACGTCGGAATGGTTCTTCAGATGGAGATGGAACTAGAACTGGTCTCCCCCACGTCGTGGGTGGGGAAAGGGATCCAGAGTTAGGGGTTAGGGTTAGGGTTAGGGTTAGGGTTTAGGGTTTAGGGTTAGGGTTAGGGTAAGGGTTAGGGTTAGGTTTATGGTTAGGCAGAATGGGACTCAGTGCGCGATACAACAATCTCACGTTTAGCCCATTGCAGACACGCAGCAGTGCCCAATAAGCCCCTCTCGGTCTATAAGCCCGATTTACTGCCTACCGCTGTCAGAATCTTTTGCTTTTTTCTTGGGTGTCTGCTTTTGCTGTTGCGGTTCTGTTGCGTGTCTGGCAGAATACCCACCTCTGTCCAGTATGTACTCTGCTTATATAGAGCACTCGCCCTGCCCACTGGGTGGAGTCAAGAGGCGGAGTCAGCACTGATTGGTCCACACAGTAACTGCAAGCTATACCCAAAGACTGTTCCCTAACCCTATCCTTAAAAGAAAGACTGCAAGCTATGCACAAAACCTTTTCCCTAACCCTAAGCCTAAAAAAGAGACTGCAAGCTATGCGAAAACCCCGTTCCCTAACCTTAAAAAAGGGACTGCAAGCTATGGACAAACCCTTTTCCCTAACCCTAACCCTAAAAAAGAGACTGCAAGCTATGTGCAAACCCTGTTTCCTAACCCTAACCTTAAAAAAGAGACTGCAAGCTACTAGGATTAGGGTTAGGGTTAGGGTTAGGGTTAGGGATACGGTTAGGGTTAGGGTTAGTTAGAGTTAGGGTTAGACTCAGACGCACTCAGACAGATTCAAGCACACTCAGACGCACCCGCAAACACTCAGACACACTCAAGCACACCTGCAAACACTCAGACACACACAGACACATAAATAAATCCTCAGACACACTGCGGCACATGCAGACACACTTGCGCACACACAGACACATTCTCACACACTCAGACACTCGCACACACTCAGACACACTTGCACACAGTAAGACACACAGACACACTCATACACACTCAAGCACACTCAGACACACCCACACACTCTCCAACACACTCAGACACATAAAGACATGCTCAGACACACTCTGGCATGCTCACACACACTCAGACACACTCTGGCACGCTCACATGCACTCAGACACACTCGCAAACACCCAGACACACTCAGACACATTCGCACACACTCAGACACACCTGGAAACAATCAGATCCATAAATACATGCTCAGGCACGCTGAGACACACTCGCACGCACCCACACACTCAGACACAGTCGCACATAGTCAGACACACTTGAACACACTTGCACACGCTCATACACACTCAGACACACTCATACACACTCAAGTACACTCAGATGCACCCGCACAGACTCCGACACACTCAGACACACCTGCAAACACTCAGACACCCTCAGACACATAAATACATGCTCAGACACACTGAGGCACACGCAGACACACTCGCGCGCACACAGACACGCTCAAAAACACGCGCACACACTCAGACACATAAATACATGCTCAGGCACACTCAGGCAAGCACAGAAACACTCACGCACACACCCAGACACACTCAGACACATTCGCACACACTCAGGCGTGCTCTCACACACCCAGACACACTCAGACTCACTGGCACACACGTAGACAGACTCATACATGCTCACGCACACTCAGACACCCTCTGGCACATTCAGACACACTCGCACATGCAGTCATGAAGACACACTCAGACACACTCAGACACACTCAAGCACACTCAGACACACCTGCAAACACTCAGACACCCTCAGGGATATAAAGACATGCTCAGACACACTGAGGAACACGCAGACACACTCGCACACACACAGACACATTCTCACACACTCAGACACACTCAAACGCATTCGAACACACGGACACACTTGAACACACTCCAACACACTCAAACACACTCGCACACACTCAGACCCATAAATACATGCTCAGGCATGCTCGGGCACACACAGAAACACTCGCGCACACCCAGACACACTCAGATACACTCAGACACGCTCAGACACACTCAGATACACTCGTGCACACCCAGTCGCACTCAGACACATTCTAACACACTGAGACATGCTCTCACACCCCCACACACACTCAGACACAATGGCACACACGTAGACAATCTCAAACACACTTGCAACACTCATAGACACTTGAACACACTCACACACACTTGCCCACACTCTGACACGCTCACACACGCTCAGATGCACTCTGAAATACTCAGACACACTGGCACACACTCAGAGACACTCATACTCACACATGCTCAGACACACTCAGACACAACTGCAAACACTCAGACACACAGACACACCTGCAAACACTGAGAAACAAACAGACCCATAAATACATGCTCAGGCACACTCAGGCACACTGAGACACAATCGCACACACCCAGACACACACACACACACACTCAAACACGCCCAGACACAATTGAACACACTCCGACACACTCAGACACACTTGAACACACTCAAAAACACTCACACACACTAAGACACGCTCAGACACACTCATATACACTAAAGCACACTCAGGCGCACCCGCACACACCCGGACACACTCAGACACACCTGCAAACACTCAGACACCCTCAGGGACATAAAGACATGCTCAGACACACTCAGGCACACTAAGGCACACTCAGACACACCCACAAACACACTCAGACACATTCAGGCACACACTGGCACACCCAGGCACACCCACAAACACACTCAGACACACTCAAACACAGTCAGGGACACTCTCTCACACACACACACACACTCAAACACACACACACTCAGACACACTCAAGCACACTCAGACGCACCTGCACACACTCCGACACACTCAGACACTCCTGCAAACACTCAGACACCCTCAGGGACATAAAGACATGCTCAGACACACTGAGGCACACGCAGACATTCTCGCGCACACACGGACACCTTCTCATACACTCAGACACACTCAAACACACTCGTGCACACAGACACTCTTGAACACAGTCCAACACACTCAAACACACTCGCACACACTCAGACCCATAAATACATGCTCAGGCATGCTCAGGCACACACAGAAACACTCGCACACACTCAGATACACTCAGACACATTCTAACACACATGCAGAAAATCTCAACCACGCAACACTCATAGACATTTGAACACACTCACACACACTCGCCCACACTCCAACACACACACGCTCAGACGCACTCTGATACAGACACAATCAGACACACCTGCAAACACTCAAAGTCATACACGCTCACATGCACTGAGACACATTCGGACACACTCAGACACACTGCATACAGTCAGACACTCAAAGAGGCTCAGATACACACACACATGCTCAGACAGAAGCGCAAACACTCAGACACACTCAGACACACCTGCAAACACTCAGACATACTCAGACACACTCTCACACATTCAGACACACTCGCACACTCAGACACACTCGCACACACTCAAACACACTAAGACAGGCTCAGACACACTCAGACACTCAGACAAACTCACACACACTAAGACACACTCAGACACACTCATACACACTCAAGCATGCTCAGATGCACCTACACACACTCAAACACACTCCGACACGCTCAGACACATAAATACATGCTCAGGCACGCTCAAGCACACACAGAAATACTTGCACACACAGAGACACACTCAGACATATTTGCACACACTCAGACACACTCGCACACACTCAAATGCACTAAGACAGACTCAGACACACTCATGCACACTCAGACACTCTCGCACATACTCGCACACACTAAGACACACTCAGACATACTCATACACACTCAAGCACACTCAGATGCACCTGCACACACTCAAACATGCACCGACACGCTCAGACACATGAATACATTCTCAGGCACGCTCACTCACACACAGAAACACTTGCACACACAAAGACACACTCAGACACATTTGCACACACTCAGACTCACTGGCACACAGCTAGACAAACTCATTCACGCGCACTCACACACACTCTGGCACACTCAGGCACACTCAGACACAGCTGCAAACACTCAGACACACTCATACACGCTCACACGCACCCAGACACACTCAGACACACTTAGACACACCCAGATACACTCAGACACACTCAGACACACGCAGACACACTCAAACACGCTCAAACATGCTCACACACACTCAGACAAAATAAGACAGGCTCAGATACACTCACACATGCTCAGACACACTCACACACGACTCCAAACACTCAGACACACTCAGACCCATAAATACATGCTCAGGCACACTCGCACACACCCAGACACATTCAGATACATTGCCACACACTCAGAAATGCTCTCACACACCCAGACACACTCAGACCCACTGGCACACAGGCGGACAATCTCAAACACACTCGCAAAACTCATAGACACTTGAACACACTCAGACGCATGCGCCCACACTCCGACACACTCACACACCCTCAGACGCACTCTGACACACTCAGACACACTGGCACAAACTCAGACACACTCAGACAGAAGTGCAAACACTCAGACACACTCAGACACACCTGCAAACACTCAGACATACTCAGACACACTCTCACACATTCAGACACACTCGCACACTCAGACACA
>NW_016690645.1:11647-15250 GCF_001604755.1 Lepidothrix coronata
CACACATTCAGACACACTCGCACACTCAGACACACTCGCACACACTCAAACACACTAAGACAGGCTCAGACACACTCAGACACTCAGACAAACTCGCACACACTAAGACACACTCAGACACATTCATACACACTCAAGCACACTCACATGGACCCGCACACACTCAAACACACTCCGACACGCTCAGACACATAAATACATGCTCAGGCACGCTCAAGCACACACAGAAACACTTGCACACACACAGACACACTGGCACACAGCTAGAAAAACTCATACATGCTCACGCGCACTCACACACACTCAGGCAAACTCAGGTACACTCAGACACACCTGCAAACACTCAGACAAACTCATACATGCTCACATGCACTCAGACAAACTCAGACACACCCAGATACTCTCAGACACACTCAGACACGTGCAAACACACTCAAACACACTCAAACATGCTCACACACACTTAGACAAAATGAGACAGGGTCAGATACACTCACACATGCTCAGTCACGCTCACACAAGACTCCAAACACTCAGACACACTCGCACACACACAGAAACACTTAGACACACCAGGACACATTCGTTCACACTCAGATACTCTCAGACAAACTCATACACACTCGCACACACTCAGACACACTCAGACTCACTCCCACACATCCAGACACACTCAGAAACATTTGCACACATTCAGACACACTTTCACACACTCAGAAACACACACTCTCAGACACATTCAGGCACACTCAGACACACTCGCACACACCCTGACACACTCAGAAAAACGCCGCTACGCTCAGAAACACTCAGGCACACCCAGACACAGTCAGACACACTCGCACACACTCACACACACTCAAACACACACAGACACACTCAGGTACACTCAGATACGTTCAGAAAAAATCAGACACACTCAGAAACACTCAGACAAACTCGCTCACGCTCAGACACAACTGCAAACACACTCGCACACACCCAGACACACTCAGACACACTTAGACACACTCAGACACACTCGCACACACCCAGAAACATTCGCTCACACTCAGATACGCTCAGACAAACTCAGACAGACTCGCACACAGCCAAACACACTTGCACACACTCAGAAACACTCCCACACACCCAGACACACTCAGACATACTCCCACACATCCAGACACACTCAGAAACATTCGCACACGATCAGACACACTCTCACACACTCGGAAACACTCACACACTCACAGACACACTCAGGCACTCTCAGACACACTCACACACACCCAGACACATTCGCGCACACACAGATATTCTCAGATACACTCAGACAAACTCTCACAAAGCCAAACACCCTCAGACACACTCCAACACAGGTAGACACACTTAAACACACTCAGACACACTCAAGCACAGTCCCACACACCCAGACACACTCAGATACCCTCAGACACGCTCAGACACACTCAGGCACACTGAGAGACGCTCAGACACACTCACACACACTTGAGAACACTCAAACAGACTCAGACACTCTGGCACACACTTAGAAACACTTAAACACACTCAGACACACTCAAGAACAGTCCCACACACCCAGACACGCTAAGCCACACTCAGACAAACTCAGACACACTCAGGCACACTGAGAGATGCCCAGAAAAACTCGCACACACTCAGGCACACTTGAGCACACTCAAACACACTCAGACACACTCAGGCACACTGAGAGATGCCCAGACACACTCGCACACACTCAGACACACTCTCACAGACTAAGAGAAACTCACACACTCTCAGACACATCAGGCACACTCAGACATACTTACACACACTCGCACACACTCACAGCCACACTCAGACACGCTCAGACACAAGCAGGCACATTGAGAGATGCCCAGACAAACTCGCACACACTCAGGCAAACTTGAGCACACTCAAACACACTCAGACAAAGTCTGACACACCCAAGCACACTCCCACACATCGAGACACACTCAGAAACATTCGCACACATTCAGACACATTCTCACAGACTCAGTGACACTCACAGAATCTCAGACACACTCAGGCAAACTCAGACACGCTCCGACACGCTCAGACACACTCACACACACCCAGACACAGTCGCTCACACTCAGATACGATCAGACTCGCTGAGACACACTCGCACACAGCCAGACACATTCGCTCACACTCAGACACACTCAGACACGCTGAGACACACTCGCACACAGCCAGACACACTTAAACACACTCGGACACACTCAAGCACAGTCCCACATACCAAGACACGCTCAGACACACTCAGCCACGCTCAGACACACTCAGGCACACTGAGAGTTGCCTAGACACACTCGCACACACTCAGACACACTCTCACAGACTCAGAGACACTCACACATTCTCAGACACACTCAGGCACACTTACACACACTCGCACACACTCACAGCCACACTCAGACACAAGAAGGCACACTGAGAGATGCCCAGACAAACTCGCACACACTCAGGCACACTTGAGCATACTCAAAGACACTCAGACACACTCAGACACACTCAAGCACACTCCCACACATCCAGACACACTCAGAAACATTTGCACACATTCAGACACATTCTCACACACTCAGAGACACTCACAGAATCTCAGACACACTCAGGCAAACTCAGATACGCTCCGACATGCTCAGACACACTCGTACACACCCAGACACATTCGCTCACACTCAGATACGCTCAGACTCGCTGAGACACACTCACACACAGCCAGACACACTTAAACACACTCAGACACACTCAAGCACAGTCCCACACACCCAGACAGGCTCAGCCACACTCAGACACGCTCAGCCACATTCAGGCACACTGAGAGATGCCCAGACACACTCGCACACACTCAGACACACTTGGGCGCACTTAAACACACTCAGACACACTCAGACAGGCTCAGATACACTCAGGCACACTGAGAGATGCTCAGACACACTCGCACACACCCAGACACATTCGCTCACGCTCAGAGCCACTCAGACACATCTAGGTGCACTCTGACACACTCAGATACAATTGAACACACTCCGACACACTCAGATACTCTCTCACACACTAAGGCACACTCTTACACATGAGACGCCCTAAGACACACTCAGCCACACTCTTACAGACTCAAGAACACTCAGATGCACCTGCACACACTCGGACACAATGAGACACACCTGCAAACACTCAGACACACCGGCAAACACTGAGAAAAAATCAGACCCCTAAATATAAGGTCAGGGACACTCAGTCACACTCTCACACACTCAGACACACTCTCACACACTCAGACACACTCGCACACACCCAGACACATTTGCTCACACTCAGACACGCTCAGACACGCTGAGACATACTCGCACACAGCCAGACACACTTAAACACACTCAGACACACTCAAGCACAGTCCCACACACCAAGACACGCTCAGACACACTCAGGCACACTGAGAGATCCCCAGACACACTCGCACACACTCAGACACACTCTCACAGACTCAGAGACACTCACACACTCTCAGACACACTCAGGCACACTCAGACACACTAGCACACACTCACAGTCACACTCAGACAC